>NW_002061140.1:4052-9485 GCF_000150275.1 Trichoplax adhaerens
TAACGCATGTCGTTTACTTTAAAGAGAATAGAATGTATGGACCAGTTGGGCATTTAATCCTACTTTAATTTGGAATTATTTTTAGACTTAGAGAATGAATGAAATGAGAAAAGATTGCAAAAAAATTAAAAGGAGAAAGTAGGGCCACAATTAAAATCATATATCTGATCATTTGTTAATCAGGCTTATCCCGATTAAAGATTAGCTAAACTTTATTAATTAAAAAAGTAAAGTATCAAATACTGTTAGTAACGGCTATGAGGCTTAATTAGCTCGAAGATGATTTCAATCTTTCGACATGTAGTTATCCGAGTTTAATTATGCTCTAAGATACGATTCTCATTACAGTAACTTGCTAGTTTCTACTTGTCTTTGGCCTGTAATACTTACTAGAAAATCGATGGATAACAATTCATGTACAGAATCATGTCTTGGAGAGCTTGAAATTAATTTCAATTTAAAGCATAAAATAGAGCTAGATACGGTAGAAGTTAGTAGTTAATCGATTTTATACCCACAACGCATAGCTATAATGATTGCCTCTTAGTTTTGAATTTGTTTTTCAGTAAATACGCTATAGAAGGTATTGATAGATACAAGTTTATAAATAGGAAATATATCTCTTCCATATTATTAAGTATTTATTGGCCCCAAAATCAGAATCAAACGTTACATTGCAATGCATCATTTTTTAATTATCAGCTTCATTTATTATTAGCTCAGTACTACACATTCATCAATGCTGATTATTGAAGAAATTGCATTATTATATTTATTCAGTATTGGGTATTCAATCATAACTAAACAAAAATATTTCTATTGTTGTTCCATTTGTATATTATATAGAAATAGAGGTTAAATAAATTTTCGCATCGGTCTCCTTTATAGTATTAGCAAGTAACATTAAATGATTAACAATTTTTATAACGTACGTTATCTACCATTAATATATATAGAACGTATAGATCAATTAATCCAGCTTTAGGTGAAATTATTTTTAAACGTAGACATTGAATAGAATGAGTAAGTATCATAAATAACTCCAGGTAAAAAGTACAAACAATATTCAAGTTCTAAATCCGATCATTTATTAATTAGGTTAAATTATTGTAATTTACTATTATAAGATTGTAATAATTTAACGAGTCTTGTTGATGGTCATTACATATTTTGTATTAGTTAAGAGCAAGCTTTAATTATTTCCGGTTAAAGTTCGCCAGGTGAGCGATATATGAGTATTTTCCGATTACTGCATACCATTTATTTCGAATGTATGCGTATATTCGAAATAATAAGTAAAAAATAAGTTGAAGTGGTTTCGCTGTTCTATAGGTTTCGATTTCTACCAGATTAACTACATGATGAAATCAGAATAACTGTAGAAGAGATTAATATCGTTAAAAGATAATTTCCTTAATATGGTTCTACAGTATAATAAAATTATCATAGAAGTAATTTTGATCCGTCGTAAAATAGCAATTAAATCACACCCACCCTCCCTTGAAACGGGCAGCGTGGGGGGGGGGTATTTATGCTACTGTTAGATGACTCTGATTATGGGTTCATTTTAATAGGTCAGTATAAGATTCTGACAGTACTTTTTACCTCAAGATTTCTTCATGTAAAACGAATAGCTTTAAGGTAGTCATTTCTGCTGAGTACTGATTATTGAAATAGTATTCGTTATATCGCTAAGGGTGGCTACTAAGCCTTTAAATTTTGATCTGATGTAATGCTCTGATGAAAATTGAATAAACATAGAATCTTTATAGTGTTTTATACACAGTCATTTTGATTGTTACATTTTCTTATAACGGTTGTTATCGACAGAGCAAACTTTGCTTGCATACACAAGCGATCCTTAGACACATTATAATGATTGGTATAGAATTGACCACAGTACTAAGGACATTGTACCGCACTGTCGATATCTTACAGTACCTGCTAATCTTAACTTGGTATGTCCATCACCGTACATTAGTTATCATAATGCGCTTTGGATTATTAATTAATCTTAATATAGCATAGTACATTACTATTACCGGGATATATATAATATCGAATGATAATACTATCTGTTAATTTTATTAATAAATTGAGCATAAACATATCTGACAGTTTCGCTTACCAACCTTGACATAGCATTAATACTGTATATAGTAACCATCCTTATTCGGTAAACATACTAATGCGAAAGTTACTTAACGAAATTTGAATTGGTATAGAAATGAATGATCTCTAGGGTTTATGTAAATATTATTGAGAAGGTATTAATGATTGATACACATTAGTAGGTACTATTAGTTCTATTGCTCTCATGCATTTCGTACTGTTATCCTACTGTAGTTCCCCTGTCCCGGTTATTTTTGATTACTATATATCATATAACAAAAAGTATTTCTAAGAGGATAATGTCAGTTAGTCAGCGATCTGATAGGCGAAAGCGAAGTGAACAACGTGGAAATACACGATCAGTACGTACATTAAATCAATCTGTTTTAAATATAGTAGTACCCAGCTATTACCGGGATATATATAATGTCGAATGGTAATACTATCTGTTAATTATTAATAAATGGGTACATTATCGTAAACCGTCAGCAAAGCGACGGGAGTTTGGACTAGTATCTATTAACAGCACGAATACGAGTAGTAAGTAAGTTCTCTAATATTCTTTCGTGTCACTTTATTATAGCTGTAATTTGGTCTATTCTAGAATAACAACTAGATAGCCACTAACTCTATTAACAGCGAGTGAGAGCTCTATCATTATCTCGTATCAAACTTATTATAGTAACAATTTAGTCCTGCTAACTTCAGAATAAGGATTAGATAACTGTATATCCCACAAATAGTGAGAAAGTACCTAACTTGATTACATATCGAAGTTATTATAGCAGAAATTTGATCCGCTGTAGAATAAGGATGGGATAACAATTAACCTGTTAAATAGCGAACAGGTTCTCTATCAATAATCTGTATTTAAATTACAACATTCGTAGCTTGATCCATAATAATGGCTAAATAGCAATTAACGCTATAAATAGTATGCAAGCTGTCTAAGACTAAGCGGCTAGTGAAAAATGACACCGTATCTGATGTAGCTACTTTGATAATTAATCATGATTTCGTATTACTACGTCTATTACGAATTCGAAGACATAAGTCATACATAGACGTTTTTACATTTTTATCGAAAATCAAGAACATAAATGGATTTATCAAGTAGGATACGGTATTACACGCAAACGATATAAAGTTGGCTACCAAAAATTTGGGATTGTTAAAGAGTAACTGAAATTGGCTTTGATTGAGTATTGAATAAGTCAAGATAGTTATAATATAGGGCAAAGTCAGTAATGTTTGTGCCAGTGTTGCGATAATAAAAACTCGAATAACGCTCCGTGTACGATTAATAGAAGCTTGACGGTCATGAGATATAGCAGTGGAATCAGATATTTGAGATGATAACCTGATAAAGATACGGCTATAATTCCTTAACATTATTATTCCTGGAATCAAGTACACGAATAGCAAGGTAATCGAAAAATAGACAACGTTGAAGATGTTACCATAGGGAAAGCCAAGGTCGCAGCTTTTCGTGGCTGAATTATAAGTTCCAATTAGGAAAGCAGGGATAGCGAATACGACGCTTATAAGCCAAGACAGTATAATAAACTTAGTACAATGTTTAAAAATAGTTGTATCTCGAAATATTAACGGACAAGTAACGATTTTAAATCGATAGATACTTATCATAGTTAAACTTGTAATAGAGGTATTGATCGATGTAGCTGTAAGTCCATATGCTATTGAACATACAACAACACCTACAGGTCTAGACATTGAAACGGTTGAGATTGATGTACCGATATATGTATGCTGTATGATTGATGAAACAGTATCGGATATAGATACATTAATAATAAATTTGTAAGATAAATCGTGTAAATTTTTAGAGAACGCCACGATTATTACTAGAACGATATTACTAATCGATGCCAATGTAGTAACGCAAAGCTGTACGACTATAAAAGGAGAATTTTCTAGCAGGTATGTATTAGTAGCATTATTAAGCATAGTCGATGAGATAGATGCTTTTATTCTACCTCTATTGCAAAATATCGATGCGATTAAATATGCTTATTTGGCCGTAGAATGGTTGAACTTGTTAATACTTGATTGCAATCTAACGTTTCTTGATTAAATAAAGTCTGGAAACACGTTCAACAATTGAAGAGAATTTTCTAATTTTACTCTTGTAGCCTAAGCCGTGTTGTAATTATCCCAAGAGAATTAGAGCTTTAAATTTATCAGCTAAAACATCTGGTAGTAGTGTTTCAAATCAGTTTTCCATGCTTAGTTGAGCAATTTTCTCTTGACTGCTATGTAATCGTATATCCATTGTTATTCATTAGTAGAAGGTATTGTTAATGGTACTCTGAAAAGTGGAAAGCAATTGTAAAATTATCATTACAACTTTAAGTAAAGGTTAGTTGAATTGCTTCTTGTTTTAATACTCCTTTACAATGTTAGTAGGTAGTGTTAAATTATTGTCAATTTTAGCTATGGAGCTAAACTTTATTAATTAAAAAAGTATAGTATCAAATACTGTTAGTAACGGCTATGAGGCTTAATTAGCTCGAAGATAATTTCAATCTTTCGACATGTAGTTATCAGAGTTTAATTGTGCTCTAAGATACGATTTTCATTACAGTAACTTGCTAGTTTCTACTTGTCTTTGGCCTGTAATACTTACTAGAAAATCGATTGATAACAATTCACGTACAGAATTATGTTTTGGAGAGCTTGAAATTAATTTCAATTTAAAGCATAAAATAGAGCTAGATACGGTAGAAGTTAGTAGTTAATCGATTTTATACCCACAACGCATAGCTATAATGATTGCCTATTAGTTTTGAATTTGTTTTTCAGTTAATACGCTATAGAAGGTATCGACAGGTACAAGTTTATAAATAGGAAATATATCTCTTCCATATTATTAAGTATTTATTGGCCCCAAAATCAGAATCAAACGTTACATTACAATGCATCATTTTTTAATTATCAGCTTCATTTATTATTAGCTCAGTACTACACATTCATTAACGCTGATTATTGAAGAAATTGCATTATTATATTTATTCAGTATTGGGTATTCAATCTCAATTAAACAAAAATATTTCTATTGTTGTTCCATTTGTATATTATACAGAAATAGAGGTTAAATAAATTTTCACATCGGTCTCCTTTACAATATTAGCAGGTAACATTAAATGATTAACAATTTTTATAACGTACGTTATCTACCTTTAATGTGACTAGAACGTATAGATCAATTAATCCAGCTTTAGGTGAAATTATTTTTAAACGTAGACATTGAATAGAATGAGTAAGTATCATAAATAACTCCAGGTAAAAAGTCAAACAATA
>NW_002061139.1:0-1709 GCF_000150275.1 Trichoplax adhaerens
ATGTTTACATAAATTGCCATACAGAAGCTGTAAAATTATATTATACTGCATAATATGCGATTCATATCCGATAATCTTACAGCGCCTGTCTGGCAAGTAATCTGAACAGTGTATCCGATAATTTTATAGCTGCTGCATGACAATTTATCTGCCATACCATAGTTGTAAAATTACATTATACTGCATAATATGCAGTGTACTGTATAAGTGTATATCCGATAATCTTACAGTACCTGTATGACAAGTTATTTGAACAGTCTATCAGATAGTTTTACGCTGTATAGCAAGTCATCCGAACACTGTGTCTGATAATTTTACAGCTACTGTATGGCAAGTTACCTAAACACTATATCCGATAATTTTATTGCTGTTGTATGACAAGTTATCTGAACACTATATCCGATAATTTTACAGCTGTTGTACGACGATTTATCTGAACACTATATCCGATAATTTTATTGCTGTTGTATGACAAATTATCTGAACACTGTATCCGATAATTTTATAGCTGTTGTATGACAAGTAATCTGAACAGTATATCCGATAATTTTACAGCTGCTGTATGAAAAATTATCAAAACACTACATCCGATAATTTTATTGCTGTTGTATGACAAATTATCTGAACACTGTATCCGATAATTTTATAGCTGTTGTATGACAAGTAATCTGAACAGTATATCCGATAATTTTACAGCTGCTGTATGAAAAATTATCAAAACACTACATCCGATATTTTACAGCTGTTGTATGACAGGTTTTCTGAACAATGTATCCGATAATTTTACAGCTGCTGTATGACGATTTATCTGAACATTATATCCGATAATTTTACAGCTGTTGTACGACGATTTATCTGAACACTATATCCGATAATTTTACAGCTGTTGTATGACGATTTATCTGGACACTATATCCGATAATTTTACAGCTGGTGTATGACGATTTATCTGAACACTATATCCGATAATTTTACAGCTGTTGTATGACAAATTATCCGAACACTATATCCGATAACTTTACTGCTGCTGAATGAAAAATTATCTGAACACTACATCCGATAATTTTACAGCTGTTGTATGACGATTTATCCGAACACTATATCCGATAATTTTACAGTTGTTGTATGACAAATTATCTGAACACTGTATCCGATAATTTTACAGCGGCTGTATGAAAAATTATCTGAACACTACATCCGATAATTTTACAGCTGTTGTATGACGATTTATCTGAACACTGTTATGTATGATAGACTGGTAATGTCTAGGAATTAGGGCAGATAAATTGCATAGCTGCCTAACTGATAAGATAACCGTATGATACTAATATCGTAACTGTATTGATATGTTCACTAGTAATTTACTAATACGTATGTAATATATATATCACTTGTGGGAAAGGCAACCAAGAATAAAGAAGTGGACTCCACGCATCAGGCTACTTTGCTGTGTCTAACCGAGTATTGCATGATTGACCTAGGGTCGCGATAGAGAACATAACGAACACTATATCCGATAATTTTATAGCTGTTGTATGACGATTTATCTGAACACTATATCCGATAATTTTACAGCTGCTGTATGACGATTTATCTGAACACTATATCCGATAATTTTACAGCTGCTGTATGATAAGTTATCTGAACACTTTATCGGATAACTTTACATCTGGTGTATGATAAGTATCTGCACACTTTATCCGATAATT
>NW_002061139.1:1948-3259 GCF_000150275.1 Trichoplax adhaerens
AGATGTCATACTCAGATAAATTGCAATACAGGAGCTGTAAAATTATCGGATAAAGTGTTCAGATAAATTGTCATACAGTAGCTACAAAATTATCGGATAAAGTGTTCAGATAACTTGTCATACAGTAGCTGTAAAATTATCGGATAAAGTGTTCGGATAACTTGTCATACTGCAGCAGTAAAGTTATCGGATAAAGTGTCCAGCTAACTTGTCATACAGCAGCTGTAAAGTTATCGGATATAGTGTTTAGATAACTTGTCATACAGTAGCTGTAAAATTATCGGATACAGTGTTCAGAAAACTTGTTACTCAAGAGCTGCAAAATTATCTACTTTGAGAAGATCTCTACTACTACACATCATTCATTAATCACCACTTATTATATTTGATGCTATACTTTTCTGCTCTACTACTTCATGCCGTTCGACTACACACCATACATGCTTTATTCATCTTATTTTCATTTACTTTACTACTCCTGTTGCTTGTGCCATCCATCCACATCATTAGATTTAGCCTTAGTACATTAGTGCATAGAATAGTACCGTATTGTATTTTGCGATGTACTATAGAGTGAACAATAGTTTTTGGAAAATTTATTCTACAGTAGAAAAAAATATTGCGGTGTTACTACTTGTACACTGTACAGTCATATAAGGAGATTGACCTTTCACACGGTATGCTAAAATTTTTAATTCCGCTTATAATTCCTCCCCTATAACATTGGTAATTGAAACATTGGTAATTGACTTTAGCTACACTGCACAGTACCCCTTTTTGGCTTTTCACACATTGGTAATTGGTTTTAGTTACACTGCACAGTAACCCCTTTTTGGTATTTTTGGCTTTTCACACATTGGTAATTGATTTTAGCTACACAGCACAGTACCCATTTTTTGGCTTTTCACTGTGTAAAGTTTCGGTTGGGGCACTTACTCAATTGTACAGTGTACTGTACTGTATTTACAAGTAAATACTGTGCGTATAATAAAGCATGCGCAAATCGGGAAAATTCCATATCATTAAATTTCGGTAAATTACTATGGCATATCATTAAATACCGCAAAATATAGTGGCATATCGTTAATTTTCCCATGCAGGGTGGAGTGTCTCTAATGATGGTCACAATGTAATACTGTATCTATATTAGGGCTACATCTGATGGTGGGGATGGCACAAGCAACAGAACTACAGTAACGTGCATGAAAAATAAGATAAATGAAAGTATGATGAATAAAAATAAATAATAGTGCAGTAAAGTAAATGAAAATAAGATGAATGAGAGTATGTATGGAATGTAGTCGAATGAAA
>NW_002061139.1:5284-9518 GCF_000150275.1 Trichoplax adhaerens
AATAGGTAAAATTAAGCAGATTCACTTTCAGGTGCATAAACCTTGATTGATGGGCTGCAGTAGCTGTCACAGTACGATATAAAACTAAATAAACTACATAGCTTAAATAATGTGTCTACGTCTGCGATAATGTTACTGTAATACGAAGGAACCAGTAATGAACGAATGGAAAATTCTTAGAGCTACTACATTAGCCGCCAGACTATTTCAATCCAGCCGGAATAAGACACTAGCGTACTGGTACATAAATCTTACACACCGAATAAGTGAACATAAAAAAAAAGTTATCATCGCAGTTTCGAAAATGCCAATCTTTGCGAATTTAGAGACAGTACAGATGATACGTTACGGTATATATATATGTACAGTAAACCAATTTTTAGACATACAATCATTCACATGTATTGGTGTAGAACGTAAGGCTGTAGTCACATGCATGTAATGATGTCAGGTTGAGGAATATTTTATAGAAGTAAATTTCACACGCAGTAGCTAACGTACCTGGCCAAGCATTATACAATACCAGAGAAAAATGCCAACACCCTAAGAAATGAAGCAGAATAAATTAACTTGAATTTATAGTTTGGTATCAGATTTCGAGCTAAAGCACAGTTGCTTTGCTTACCAGCATTGAAACAAATACATTATGAAATGCATCAATAAATGAATTATATTGAATGCAAATTAATGATTGCGTTATCCAACAGCAAAGTTGCAGAGATATCAACGAAATCTCGCTTCCGATTATAGACCTAGGTAATGAAAACATTTTATATGCAAATACTTCACTAATCAAGTCCATCAGAAACCTACTTTATACAGTCATTATAAATTAAATAAAATATGTGTTAACAACAACTTTAGTACTATGAATTAGGCCAAGTATTAACAGAAACTGTAGTATTAGTAGTGTTGTGTATGATTCGCCTATTGTACGCGCTTCGTGATAAGAAATTATATAGTACTCTTATATAAATTCAACCCCTTTCCACCAAGAAATTTCATAAATTGTACAAGTTTTGTAATAAGAAAGCGCCTATTGTATAGCTGCAATCTAGACTAAAGCCAATCGAGGGCTAAATTGACACAAATATATATGATGAAGAGTTTTATTATTCGGTAATTAATTTCCGTTATAAAAGTTTATCGTTTCGTCAATTACTCTAGCGGATATGCTTTTAATGATGAGGTTATTTATGTAAAAATAATCAATGAGAGTAGTTCAATTAAACCCTGAAAATAAAACTTTACAAGTACAGTACCTACGGAAATATCTCTAATTTAAGAAAGAAATATGAGGCAGACCCGCATATGTTCTGAAAGAAAGGCGTAATCGATAAATCTAAAAGACTACCTTAACATGCCTTTCATGAAAGAAAAAAATTTAGCAATTAAGTGAACTTTAATTACCAAAAAATGATACTAATTTTCTGATTGTGTGCTACTTTAGAAAAATTTTCATTAATATTACTAATTAAAAAAATTTCGAAACACTAAATGAGGTAAAGATTAAAAAACAAAGGAAAATTTGTATATACTGAGAAAGACCGAGCTACTGGCATTTCCGAATTAATTGCTGATTTGCTCAGATTTTATGTGTATATAGACTAATCAGATTCGTGTATAAAGACTAAAGTCTATATACACGTAAATCTGAGCAAACATTACCAACTTACTTTACTTTATCATTGCATAAGTTTTATTAATAGCCACTGTCAATAATAAAGAATATCATTATGAAACGTAAAATAGAAATATATGACTCGTACAAATAAAACCGACTATATCACAAAAGTTGAGTCACATCAGTCTAAAAATAACATTAAAATGAAGGATTAAAATGATTTCACAAAGGCCTAGTAATAAGCGATTTTCCGGAATAAGGAAAAACTGTATGTGTTAGCTATCTCATACCTAAATAGGTAGTGCAAACGTAAAAAAAGAATCATCACTTCTTGGTTATGAAAACTAAGAAAGAGAATCCTTTAAAATACAGAAATGACCAGGGATGCTATATTATATGACCTAATAAAGAAATTCTTAAAACTGTAATAACGTCGAGCTTACCGTATAACATAGTGTATACTGAAATATGATTATACGAGTTAATAACAAAATGTAAACAGATTATCCGTGTGATGTACATAAAATGTAAATACGAAGAAAAGAAAAATTTTTCATCAGTCATTTCAAGTAAAATTGAGAAACTACGAAAGGTATTGCAAATAAAAGAAAATTTACGAACTTTCTGTATAAATTTTTTTTCGAGACTAACATGATTTATCATAAATATGAATAAAATTTAATTTAATTCTACCGCAGCAGCAGTAAAATTTATTATAATATTAGCAGAATGGATAATTTAGACTCGAAATTAGTAATTTCTGAATATGTACTTACGAACCTAAAGCCTTTCCCTAGTACTTTCTTATGTGAGATTTCCATTAAATAAATAAACTTGACGTATCGAACAAGAACACATACACTAAGCTAAAATAATGGAAGTTATTTATTAATAACGGAAATTCACAAAGAATGAAAGAAAGAAATTATTTATACCAAAGTTACTAGACATTTTTAAATACATTCCAATTAAGGTTTATCTGATATTTTTAAAGCCCTTAAATATACAAATAAATGATATATATGAAACTAGTAACATTAACACTTGTAGATTTTGTAACAAAAGAATCGGGTGGTAAGCAGAAATTCTAATAAATTTAGAAATTTAACGAAAGCTGTTAATAGCCTACTGTATTTACATAACTATATATATGAAATGTAAACTTACTGCGGATATGGCACTGATTGGCATGATTAGAAGATAAAATATATAATGATGATTTCGGCAATAACTGCAAAATACGATCGCATAAAACTATCAATACTTGAATATTACAAAAATTCTTACGCATCGTCAAAATTCTGAAGTCCATTTGAAATAAATCAACAATAAATTATATGATAACAATTTTTTTTACGAATAATTTGTGATTACCGTGACGTAGAAAAAAATAATGTATAAATGCATAAAAAAGAATTGAAAATATAACGATAAATTATGGGTACCGGTTTTCAAATTAAATTCTTAAAATATTAATCTAAATCAGAAGTAAATATTTAAATATACGGCAGCTCGTAAGTTTTCCTTACCAGGTGCTGCTGACTTCCATTGGATATTGTGTAAATACTGAAATGATCAGAAGGACAGCCGGTAAGCCTAATCAGTAAGAAAAGGACTATTCTAAGTTGCAATTAAAAAAAGTCTATCTAACAAGAAGTAAACTAAAAATCTATACAGTAAATTTCTGCGCGGATATACAAAAAATCATACTACCAAATTATGTATTCGTATTTTTTGATACTGATGATCCTATCATTTAAGTAACCCTGACATATCCTTAGCAGAATACGCTACTCTTCCATAATAACAAATACAATTGCTATTTAAGTGCCCTTAGGGCTATCGTAAAGAATACGAAACATACTGTCTATAACCAGAGTCTAATCTTGTATATATAGCACATTTCACAAATTTCTTCGCAGCGATTTATTGATAACGAAATATCTAACGTTGTAAAATTTATATTCATGCAATGAAATGAATCAATGCCTATGTTTAAAACAATCGCTCGTTATTCTTTTAAAAGAAAATAATCTCCTTCATGGATAAAGAAATTAGATCAAAATATGTTTACAGACAAACATCGCTTAGAACCGTCAGCTGTTCATTAGTCCCTAAACACATAAAATTTAAATATCTACTGTGAAACAGTCAATGCAAACATTACGGTAACAGCTTCTTAAATTTAAATAAATAATAAACAGCTTTAACAAAGTAACTCATATTACAACATTTACTGAAGCTTGTTTAAATGCAAAGAAATGATAACTGTAATGTAAACGTATTATAAAAAAAAGAACGGTAAAACAGTACATTATCATTTAAAAGAGTAGAAGAATGAAGAACTTCGCGGTAGTGCCGTAATAACTTTTAATTTTTTTACTGGTCTGTGCTGTACTTATTTATCAACTTAAATGCAACTACTACAAACTGAACTTAAGAATACCGACAGTTCTACGAGAGTAACTCCGATTAGAAATAGTAAGAAAAATTTGTTTAACTTCCTTGAATTGGTACTTCTAATGCGAGTTACTTGTTTTAAAAATATTACAGAAACGGTTTTTTCGATTACTTTTGGCTCCCNATAAATTTCTTTAAAAATGTATAAAA
>NW_002061138.1:0-6194 GCF_000150275.1 Trichoplax adhaerens
TCATGGTCCAAAGCACATTATGATATCTAATGTACGGTGATGGACATACTAAGTTCAGATTAGCAGGTACTGTAAGATATCGACCGTGCGGTGCAATGTCCTTAGTACTGTGGTCAATTCTATACCAATCATGATAATGTGTCTAAGGATAGCTTGAGTATGCAAGCAAAGCTTGCTCTGTCGATAGCAACCGTTATAAGAAAATGTAAAAATCAAAATGGCTCTGTAGAAAACTATAAAGATTCTATGTTTATTCAATTTTCTTCAGAATATTACATCAAATCGAAATTGAAAGGCCCAGTGGCCACCCTTAGCGATATAACGAATACTATTTTAATAATCAGTACTCTACCGAAATGACTACCTTAGAGCTATTCGTTTTCCATGAAGAAATCTTAAGTTAAAAAACTGTAAGAATCTTATACTGACCTATTGAAATCAACCCATAATCACAGTCATCTAACAGTAGTATAAATACCTCCACGCTGCTCGTTTCAAGGATGGGTGAGAGGGATTATCACTGTGTTGCTTCGTCCCACATTCTTAACCGAACTAATTAACCAGGAGCTAAGCAGATATACTAGAGCGGAATTACGACACATGATATTAGTTTCAATTCTTAAATCAACTGTTTACGTACCGTTACAATTGTTTCTAAAGCGTTATAAAGATTTACGAGCTTAGATAGTAATAATAATGTTTATTATAATATCTTAAAATCTGAGAGAAATTTTCAGCTTCACAAAATCTTATACTATTGTAGTAGTTAATTCTTAAGTTATATATTTATTTGAATTGTGATTACATTTTAAGTAATTAATTAAAGGATAATAGGAATGAGCGGCTTCTTGCTTGAATTATTTCTAATGAAATGCCACATTAGGATGGGATGCGCTTATTATGATCTATATTTGTTTCTTATTTTATCTATATCACACGTTATATAATTGCAAATTACAAACCCAATCGTATAGAGCAATTAATTAGTTACATTTCTATTTAAAGGATGATTTTTCTTGTAGATTAATCTTTTTCAAAAGACATGTTATAAAGGAGCTCTATGTTTAAGCTAATGCCTACAATAGAGAATTAATGATGAGAACTAGATTTTACGACCGATAAGCTAAATATAGAAGCCTTACTGAACAGTCATTCTGGGTAATTTTTACATTCCTAGGAGATGTTGTTGTGATTCAGTTTGATCTTTACGAATTTACGGAAGCGTGCGGAATTTCTGCTGAGGCAACAACAACAAATAAATTTCCTTTCTTTTCTATCGGTGGTTGAAATCGACCTTTATTAACTACAACTAACCAACTTATTAACTCACACTCGAACCCCCTCCCCAAGATAGTAAAAGCGCCTCATTTATATACTCTAACATTGGCATGAATATGCATAACTTCTCTAACATTGCGATAACATTCTTGAGATATCATTTTTCAGTATAGCATAATTGACTAATAAATATACTTGTACCATACAACATTAATTTATCATTTACCAGTACAGCAATACAAGATAACGGTAACAACTATGTATAGTTAAGGATATTAATCCTTAAGAACAATATTATCTAGCGATGCCAGTCTAGCTGTCGCGACAGATGTAATAGTATTTAATTTTATACTTTAATATTGTATCTTTTTAATGGTCATAGAAACTCAGTAACTGAGTGTACTGATGGAACTCATATTGAAATTTCATATACCGATGGTTGATTCATGATCATTTTGATAGCAGTTTTGCTACTATAAGAATTTGAGTTCTATTCCATTTTGTATACTAGGTGCAATAAATATACAGCATATCTCTCATCAGAATAATTTAGTAATAACCATAAATAAGCATTTTAAAATTTACTAAAACGACAGGAGTGAAACATTGAAAAAAAAATATCACAGCTAAAGTGAATAAAAAGACAAAACTTTGTTTAAGTCAGTAAACTGTTATAGAGAAATCAAAAAGAATCGTAAATAGAGCCGATTTGCACGCTCTCAATCAATCAAACTATCTAAAGTACAATGAAATGAAATATGTAGAAATCAAACGACACAACTTCTAACTAACTTTGATTCTACTCTCTTGGCACTCTAGTCGACTTAACGAAACTTTGACACCAAATAATAATTGGGGAAACAACCAATCAATAATTTATTTAAAAAACGTGAGATAGACAGATCAAATAACCTTCCAAGTACTTAATTCTAAGTATTATAAGTCAAGAAATAAAAAAAAGACAGAACTGAAACTTTCAACAACCAAACAACCTAACAAAAAGTAAAACGTTTTTACTTACAACAATTCGACCCAGAAGGCCTTTAAAATTAAACAAGTCCTTCAAAAGAAATGTTCTTTACTCTCTATTCTAAATTTTCTGATTGCACTATCATTTATAGGCTTGGCTTACCCTTCAGTGTTATTTAAAACTAAACATTTATTAACCAATCGCTCTTAAGATTCATTTTAGAAAACTAGTTTACACTACTTAAGAAAACAAAAATCATTCAAAGTTCACACACATGTTACCTTATGATTCCCTTATAAAACACTATAAAACTAACAAACGAACTATAAAATACATCAAGCTTCGCTTCCAACATTATTCCTGACCATTAATACATTATAAAAGTCTAAAAATTAACCTTTAAGAATCAAGATTTAGTCATAAAAATAACAGTCTAACTACTTAATAATCAACACAACCTCTACCATTTGCCATCTTATTTTCTATTTCTCATCTAAACTTTCCTAATGTAACTTTCATTACAAACGTTACGACTATTTAACAGCGATCAATCATAACTCCGGTAAAATAGTCGAATTTACAATATCCATATTTTCTAGATAATATCTACTTTAATTAGCGAACTAAATTATTTACAGTTACAAACATCTATAGTATGTCATATTACTAATTACTCTTTCCATGGATTTTTACCAAATATAGCTATTGATATAATTAAATGTGTAGAGCATCACTACGATTCTATAGAAGCTAACATTGTTACTTCTAACATGGTAATTAACATAGAATCATAAAGCAGATATCCTTTGTAGATAAAGACATTTTCTTGTTATTTTTTGGAGATGCATTATTCGTGACGCTAAGCCATCAGCAGCTTGCACAATATAGAGTTTTATGTTAACATCTTAACTGCATAAAATTGATTTTATTGCTGCAAAGCGTAGCCTTTCTATTTGTTATTCTTAATAATTTATGCCTTCGCTACTGATGAATTCTATTTCGATAATCTATTGCCTCCTGCTACATAGCCTTCATTAACATAAATGGATTCCAAGATTTTACTATTATCTGTCAGTTTATACTCCACAATTAATTTATAGATCAAACTTTTCTTCAGTAAAGTTCGTCGACTTCCTTCAACATTTATGATGCATGTTGATTTTCATGAACTGATCAGTTAGTGGCCATTGACTAAATAAGCTAGGATTTAAAATATCTAGTATCTGATATTACGCTAGCATCGCAAATGCTGCAGGATAGAGTGTTTTTAGATCGCTTATTAGAAATATGTAGCGCTTCTTCTTACTGTAACAGATAATTTCAGTTAAAAATGTCTCGCCTACGATAGTCACATTAAATCATACCAAATTTATTAGCAAAGGTAACAGTTTGATTACTGTAGAGCAAATGATCAACTGGTTTAAAGGAAACTTAAGAACTTCTTACTACTTATAATATTTCACGGATTATTCAGAATTTGTATCCTGGTAATCTGTAGTTATTGCAGAGCTTGAAAAACTTAGGTTAAATTTAATTTTACAACATAAAAATAAAAATTATTACAAAGAATATTATTAATTACGATTTCATTCTTTGCAGTAAACATGCCATACGCCTCGTACGCGTAGAACAATTGTTAGTATGTTTTTGTAGAAATCCTAATCTTGCTAGAATAAGCTAACATCAAAACTATTCAGAACAATAACTAATGAACTAATCTAATATTACTGATACTTTACGCATAGATAGCGTGAGTATTTATAGATTTCTGATTTAATAGACAGACAGGTTAGACGTGTTATTTACTATAATGAAATATATTTTTTAAGTTCAGATATTACTCCGGCTCTGATTTGTTTATCAAATTTTATGTAACTTAGTGGATTGAGAAAGTGTATCGATAACACGAGACCTGCTTATCAAAACATTTATTACAAACAGATAAATATTGTCAGGTGAAAAGCGAATGATAGAATGCTGATATAGCAGATATAAAGTTAATTACAAAATGGGAAAAGCTTATGAGTATATAACAGAAGGTTATATAAATTAACATTCTAATAAATTTTCTTCTCTTTGTAAAGTCTTCATTGAGCTGTTCTAATGTCCAAAAGCCAGGTCGAACATAATCCTTCAGATAAATTAAAATCCTTGCATAAGACAAGACAATCGCTGTAGTTCGGATTACGTATGAAATAACTGACCAATGAATCAGATATACTGATTCACTAAGCCTATTTCTGGAACATCACATATTGTAGGAAAATCTGGGAAAGAAGACAAATACATTAACATTGGAGATGTTGCAGATATTGATACTAGCCAAATGAGAATTTCAGTTATAATTAGAAATTTTCGTTTGTGATTTCGATAAAATGGCGACAACAGTCTTACAACAACAAAATAAAGATCTACAGCGACTAATGCTAAATTCATGATGGAAATTGCATGTGATGTAAATAATATCGATATACCGACACGACATAGACTAGAATCCCCGGCGAAATCTAATGTACCAAAGGTAAATATATTAAATATGCTCATGGCTGTACTTGCTGAGATAGTATCTGATATAAATGACTTTCAAATCAAGCGATAGGTTGTCTTTTGGAATCTTTTGTCGTTAACTAGTAGTTTAAGTATGAATATATTAAAAATTAATCCAGTTACGCGTGTCGGAATAAAAATTGCTGTAGCATAGTAATAAATCTCTTTAAAAGGCGGTGGAAATACGTTTGTCGAATTGGAGATATTTATTTCGTCGGTAATGAAAACAATGGATCGAGAGATAGTTACTATATTTGCTGACTAGATAATACCTGGTTTGAAAATAAATTTTCGAATAAAAATCTGAATGTAATTACCGAATAGAAGAGAAAAAGTATAACCAGCGTCTGGACTTATCTTAGATAATCACGTATGATATAAAGAGCTAGTACTGTTACTCAATAAAAGAAAATAAGTGTAATAATTAATTTACCTTATAATTCTACTATAAAGTATATCACTTCCTGTACTGTATAATGTACAGGAATCTTTAAGCTATTCAATAGGGCTTAAAATGATAAAGGAGATAGAAGTACAGTAAAAATTAATTATTTTTCATCATTATTCAACGCAACTTTTTCCGAAACGGCGATTGTTGACTTTTTGTTTTATAAAAATAGCCCTTACAATTCACTTTCTTGCATATTATTTCAGAAGCAAACTATGGACAAATATGGCTATTAAATAATTAATCGAATATAATATTATGTCTAGCACTAAATCTTACTTCTTCACTTAAAATTAACAACTTTTTAAGAATAAGAAATACTTGATAATACATTTCCTATTTCGAAGGCTAAATTAGCTAAACTCACTTCGAAAACAATAAAATCCGATTATTATATTTTGTTATACTGTGTAACAACGTGACAATAATGATCATCTAGGGCTGATCATAAAATTTAGAGTGACTTTTCGTATATAGAAATAGCTTCTTCAAGTTTGCCTGGCTCTCTATACACAGTATCAATGTAATTAAGTGATTACACAATGTAAGAGTAATTGTGAATTGTGAACAAATATTGATAATTGAATATTGGGCGACTTCTTAATTAAAATAAGCAGACTTTATATATTTGCCTTGACAAACAATAGACTAAGAAATTGGAATGGAATTTTACTGAATATTATCTAACATTGGCGACTATCAAATATTGCACCTATATTAAAAATTAATCATTGATACAGGTCATAATTATTTCATAACAAAATTAAATCCGCGTAACAAAGAAAATTGTAAAACTACTCTATACAATATATATGAACGAGGCCGGACGGTCATTTTGCAAAATACCTTGTATAATACAATTATGGTAGATAGCACTATTTCTTAAACAGAAATACGTGTTTTATGCTTATTTTGATTCCTATCACGACTGCAACTTAAACTAATAATCTC
>NW_002061138.1:7618-8391 GCF_000150275.1 Trichoplax adhaerens
AGTAAATTACTATACGAGTATGCTGTACTGTAATAAAATTCTTATATAGGAATTGAATACAGTACAAGTTTTTGTGGCTGAAATTCTGACTAATATCGATAAGTATCGATGTAAAATGATTCATCTATATGTTAGTTGCTGCCAAACGATACACAAGCTCGGCAGATACTTAGAAAATGTTAGTTTTCTAGCTGTATAACATACAAGCTAAGTCATTTAGGTTCTTGAGAGTAGTCAAGAGCTACTGAATTCCTTAGGCTGTGGAAATTTTAAGCTCCAAATTTGTTAAGCTTATCTATCAAAGTTGACTAACATTCTTCAGAAGATGTTTTATACTGTTGAATTAGATCCATAAGCGATCTATATATTAATGGTTTATACATCAAAGTTCTTCGTCTACTTAATCCAAGAGCTCCGTATCTGCCTGAGTAATGGATTCCTAAAACAACATGTCTGACGTTGATAAACAGGAAAGTTAATGATTAAGTTAGTTCTTAAAATTCGTCAGTTACAAGCAGCGATTAAATCAGAAAAATTATTCGAAAAGTAATACCTGTGATGATGAGAATTAAAACATGATTTAATAGATATGGGAAAGCGATCAAGGCCTTCTAAGCCACACGTAAAATAGCTGCAATGAAAAAACAACGTAAGATGTAGATGTTGAGATAAATAAATATACGAATAAGTACATAATATTCTCCTATTTAGTTTTGCATGTGAATTTTATAAACTACTGAAACTTACATGGAAAGAATTACTGCCTCTAAGCA
>NW_002061137.1:0-4471 GCF_000150275.1 Trichoplax adhaerens
TTGCGATCATAAATCACACATAATCTCAGTATTAAACTGCCTAAGAATATTTCATTTCGTGTCTGAAAAGCTTAAAATTAGTAAGTTATATATTTAGTTAAACTGCTTATCAAATAAGGCGCGAATATTCTTATTGCTACATTGCATAATATAGATTTTGACTGATGATTCTGTTTGAATCACTTAATTAAATTCCTTTGACTATTGTAATTTTTCAACCTTTAGGTTAGCATGCAATATAATAACTGAGAGTTTAAGCCAAAATTTATTGTGCAATAGTAGAAAGTATGCATACTTGAAGATTGTAACCTTATATTATATAAATCTGAAACTGAAATCATAGAGCAAAGGATGTAAAATACGTTGTATAAACATTTTAGAATTGTTAGAAACGATGCAGAGAAAGTTTCGGGAGAATGACTGTTTTATCAGAAATTTTAAAATTTTTGACCTAATGCACCTCTTGTATCTGTATTTTTTTTTCTTATTCTCGATGCTATAATTTTATTGATTGCAAAAAATATTCTTAAATTGCGTTAGGAATTAATTTTATCACATTCTTTCTTATTATAATTATTCGACATTGTCGTATTAGCGAGTGAAAACATACTGACGTTTAATAAAATATCTTCGTGATCATTAGAATTACTCTAGATTAAGTCCTTATATTATTATTAGGCCATAGATATTAAATTATGAGTACTTCAAATATAAATACGGAAGAAACGTGAATAAAGAAAATCTATGATGTCCTGTGATAAATACCAATCATGAAATTCCAAGTTTTAGAAAAATAAGGGCTTTATTATATCTTATACAAAGATTAACTACACACAGCTCTACTCTAGCCGAATACTACTTCTAAAGACTTCTACAACGAACTAACTGAATAATCTAAAGTTACATGCTTTTATACTTTTCGTAGCATTCGCAGCTACAATCCGCTTGGCTACCTTTTACCTTATTTTACACATGGTTAAATTATTCTTAGTAACACTATTCTACTACAGACCATCATTAATCCGATATGGATACGACTACAGTATTTACGTAGACATTATTCACACCAGTCAAAGTACAATGAATTAACCATATCCTAATATATGATTTACAGTTTTATTTTTACCTATAGCCTTATTAGTAACACAACAGCTTCCTGTATATAGTCATCTGTACTCTAGCATAGAGTCTCTGCCACTACAGTCTATAGTTATAGCTACCAAATATCTCTTAGGATAAATATAGAAGTTACGCTACTATACATTATAATAAACATGGCTAACAGTCTACAATCACAATACTAGTTACATTACACCTACTTAATGATTCTTAGTTAGACCTGTCTTTAATTCTCACCGTAGATACAATTGTCACGTTGTAGATGTTATACAGGTTATTTCTTGCGTCAATGAAAAATTTGAAAGGCAGCTAAAAATTTCCAAATTGCATCGTTGTTACAGTGTTAAATACTGTATTACAGTAGAAATAACTATGTTAGAATAATTCTGTTAGACTTTCCTTATTTAGTTAACTTCTAATTTGGATATACTGTGTTTTAATATAGCACTGACTTTTAATGACAGTGACACTTATACACATACTGAAATTAATAGTTATAATAGGGAATGCAAATCATCTACTTACAATTCGAATCATTGTGATTGTAATTTACTTATGCTAGATTGCAAATTATCATGGAAATGTTCCGTGATAGAACATATCGTAATCTAACTATTCTGTATGAGTCATTATACGTCTATGTTTGTAAATACTGTTGTCTGCATTAAGGGAGCAGTAGCTATAATTAATATCTAATTCAGTAAATGATTCTAATGTTAATTGAATTAGCTATGACTCATGAACTATGGAGGATAGTATATAAATGCAGTACATCGTGAAATAAAGAGAATTCTCCAACTTAGTGTTTAACGTAAAATACGAGGCGTTTAAGTCTTTGTGTAGTCTGCTAGTAGAGCAAAAGTGGTTGTGATAGTGCAGATATCGTTCCTTGATACGTGGTTCAAGGAATTGACTTATTGATCGTATATTGCGTAATCTTGTTGCAAAGCTGTTTTGTGACAATCGTTTATTAATTACAAAAGATTGAAAATGTTCCTAATACTACACTTTAATTAACAGAACAGTGATTGAAACCAGTTTATAAATATTAAGCATCTTACGACCTACGAAATTATATGCTTTGCTCAAAATTTATAATTCTCTTCGTTAAATCATTAAATAGCATTAAAATATTATCAAAGAATACTTGAAATCCTTTAATTTAAATTATAAGTCATCGTAAATTATTATTGGCCAACTTTTTTAATTACTAATTATTTTAAGTATTACTGTATCATCCGTTTTTAATACTGGCTAAAAGAACAGATGTAACAACGTTTACTTGAGGTAATTTGCTTGGGTATTTTAAGCAATTTTGGAAATTCTATTTTCGACTAATTTTAGTGGATTTCATATGCGTAGAATGGTATACGAAATTCAGTAACTCTTCGTGGAGATCGATTTATCTATGATAAAAGTTCCATCGATTTTCATACAACATTTGTCTATACCAACTGGCTAATAAATATGCTAATGATAAAGTAAAGAGAAAGATTGTGATTGCATGCTATCCAAAACAGTGACATATATCTAATTTTAGATTTTAAATCCATTACAAGGCTCCTATTAATTTATAGAGTCAGCTAACTATTTACTTAGGTTTACCGCTATTAATGATTTTACATGCAGGTAGTATTATGAAAGCTAGTCTACACGTAAAATTCTTTTTATAATTAGCTTGGTAACTAAACTATTATTTACTTTAGTGTTAGGTTATCTCTTTAAAACTCATTAAAAAATTGAATTTGGCAGAAACACTTAAACATAACTATCCCGATCTTAAATAATAATAACATAATGGCATTTAATACTTCGGCATATTAGCAAGTTTCAACCTGTAGCAGATCGTTCTGATGTTACAAAGTTTTGATGATGCCCACATTTTGAAAAAGAGAGACTAAATAACTATAGACGCTTGAATAGAGTTTATAGCCTAGGTTACAATAATGATCGTTTATTAACAGAAAATACTTTTGATATTCTTTCAAAATAGGATGATATGTAATATTTATTATTAGTTAATATTTATATTCACTTTTGTAATAATAAATTGAAAGAAGGTATGATGTACTTAATCTAATTAGAGCAATTATCTCATTACTCCTAATTAAAACCAGCTGGAAGGAAAATTTCTACACAATAGCTCATCCATATTTTTCAGCTTTTTAAGTTGTAGATGGACTGATAGTTGCTAATAATACGCTTGTTTAAATATATTTTGTTTTTTACAATATACTTAAATAAATTCATAGGTACAAAAAATTGCTATTCAGCTGGCTATATGATTAACATTTTTAATAAGATCTGCTAATTAACTTCCATATAATTAAACGCCTAGTAGGACAGGAATGATAGGCAAAGAATCTTTAAACTATTTTTATTTTAGATTGTTTATAATAATTTAATGTTCCATTTATTTACGGTATACCTCTGTTAAGGTACATTATTTTAAACTTTTCAATTTTTTCTATAGATCAACAATGTATTTTCTTACTGATTACTTTAACTTTCAGAAACATTAACAGATCTTATTACACCCTATCCGAAAATTTAATAATTTAAAAAATCACTCCAATTTATCGAATTACTGTTATTTAATCAATTACACTAAGCGGAGTATGGCTTGAATTTATTATATTTGCATTCATTGCAATACTGAATATATAAAGATATTAGATAATTGGTCAAAAAGTACTTGCATATTTCTAATACCGGTACTTAAATGCAAAGCCCATTCATAGACTCAATCGCGACCGATTTGATATGCCAAGCATACTAATTTAAGGCTTTAAAATAAGTAATTTAACTTCAAAACTGTTAAAGGTATTCTTGCAATTAAATAGAAAAAACAAAGTCTAAATTTATTACATAAATTTAGGAATTAAGATTTCTTATACTTGCACTAGGTGCAAATATCTAATGATAATTTATTAGTAATCTAAAATTAGCTCGTTTATTGGAGTAGTTTACGGTAACAATATTTGTATTTAATAATAATTATGTATGACATTCACGAAAATTAGAAGTTGCTTAGTGAAATACTGAAGATGTTCTTTACTTAGTACCTAATTTGACAATTAGAAGCTCAATAAACGTTTTAAGACCCTACCAATCATTTAACATAACAATTTAAAAGATACCTAACAATTAACATGTAATAGCAAAATTTTTACGACTTGTGAATAAGTTGCTATATGCCGTCATAGGCAAAAATGGATAAATGATCAAAGTTATCGCGACAAGGTAAAATCTGAATATACAAGTATCAGCTTTAATAAATTGTTTATTAATAGGACATAAACTCAGTTACGTGTGCTTTTTAAATGTTTTCGTCTTTCACATTCTCAATATT
>NW_002061137.1:8052-9658 GCF_000150275.1 Trichoplax adhaerens
TAATACAGCTATAGAAATCGCGATTTAACACATACTAGCTTTCTAATTTAGCAACGAGTCAGTAAGATGGAGTCTGTTAAATTTGTTCTTCATTATTTGCTACTTCCATTCCTCGACTACTTTATGGATTTCGATGCTTAAGAAATTAATAATGTGGTCATGATATATCTTACGCTGATTAAATTTCTAAACACTGGAAGATTAAAAATGTCAACAGCTTATGAACTAATTATTCGATAATATAATCGTTTTATCAGATTGCAGTATTTTTATACAAAATTTCGTTCGACATTAGAATCGTTAATATTTTGTATGATATCATACTAGTTATAAATTTTAGCAGAAATTTTAATTATAGGCGTATAATAAAATCGCTGAGTCAGTTACTAATTTTAATTTTGATTTTGCAGGATTTTACGTTACATTATGCATCATACAATATAAGCCTAATGAGATGGTGCATAAGAACGTTAAAATATAAAGCACCCAAAATTTCGCAATATATTAGCTTTGCTATTGATAAATACCTTCATGACTGAATATGAAAATCAGAAAAAATTACTATCAATAGGTAACTGTGATATATACCAATCATGAAATTCCAAATTTTAGAAAAATAAGGGCTTTATTGAATCTTATACTAAGATCAACTACACACAGCTCTACTCTAGCCGAATACTACTTCTAAAGACTTCTACAACGAACTAACTGAATAATCTAAAGTTACATGCTTTTATACTTTTCGTAGCATTCGCAGCTACTATCCGCATGGTTGCCTTTTACCTTATTTTACACATAGTTAAATTATTCTTAGTAACACTATTCTACTGCGGACCATCATTAATCCGATATGGATACGACTACAGTATTTACGTAGACATTATTCACACCAGTCAAAGTACAATGAATTGACCATATCCTAATATATGATTTACAGTTTTATTTTTACCTATAGCCTTATTAGTAACTCAACAGCTTACTGTATATAGTTATCTGTACTCTAGCATAGAGTCTCTACCAATACAGTCTATAGTTATAGCTACCAAATATCTCTTAGGATAAATATCTACTGTAAATTATACTAAACATGGCTAACAGTCTACAATCACAATACTAGTTACATTACAGTAACATAATAACTGCTAGCCACAAATCAGCTTTTGTGATCGGACCTAACTAGTCTATCTACTGTACTTAACCTCTGACTAATTTTGTAGACGTTTTGCATTAGGAAACTAATTTAATCCAATATTTCAGAATTTAGTCAAAAAATAGGAATTTAGGTTAATTGAATTTTATTTACTACTAATTATTGCAAGTACTGCACAATAAGCATCAAGCTCTGTAACAGTGATTTTTTTTTATTTCATTGCACTACTGTATCTTGCGTGTGTATTACAATGAAATTATCTATCCAAATAACGCAAAAACCATTTATGAGAATATCGGAATATTTTTCAACTACTAACAGGCCGGCTAAGTCAGCCAAAAATTTAAAATTTTATGTATTACTGTTATTTCAGCAGATTATACTAGAAACTTGAATTATGATAGCTTTAGCATCCTATGCAATCCTTTTTTATCTAGCATACAGTAATGCACATCT
>NW_002061136.1:0-1435 GCF_000150275.1 Trichoplax adhaerens
GTAATATGTAATGAAATGAAAAGTGTAGAGATCAAGCTACGAAACTTTAACAAACTTTGATTCTACTTTCGTTGCACTCCGGTCGACTTAACGCTAATACTTTGACACCAAATAAAATTTGGGGAAATAACCGAACAACAATTTATTTCAAAACAAAAATGGAGAGAAGTATAAACCGAACAACCGCACAAATACTTAGCTTTAAGTATTATTAAAATAAATGACAGACTTAAAAACTGTCAACGACCAAACAACCTTTCAAAAAGAAGAACGTTTTAACTTACGACAATTCGACCCCGAAGGCCTTTTAAATTCAACAAGTTCTTCAAATAAAATCTTCTTCTACTCCCTCTCTAAATTTTCTAATTGCACTATCATTTATAGGCTTCGTAGAGCCGTCAGAGGTATTTAAAACTAAACATTTGCTAACCAATCGCTCTTAAGATCCGTTTTACAAAACTATTTTGCACCATTTAAGAAAATAAAAATCATTCAAAGTTCAGACACAATTTAACCTACGATTCCCTTACAAAACACTATAAAAGTAACAAGCTAACTATAAAAATACATCAAACTTCATTTCTAACATAATTCCTATCATTAATACACTATAAAAGTCTAAAAATCAATCTTTAAACATCAAGATTTAGTCATAAAAACAACACTCTAACTACCTAACAATCAACACAACCTCTGCCAATTTCCATCTGATTTTCTATTTTCCTCACTAAATCTCCTAATGTGACTTCAAGTCACGTCAGAAAATTCCAAAGTTTCAAATTCATAACAAAAAGTTCAAATCTCAAAAATCAGCTCTTACGATATTCTTTATGAACAAAAATCCAAAAATTAAAACAGAGAAATTATAATTCAGACATAAATTAAAAATAAACCCGACCGGTTCCAAAACAGGAAAATTATATCGGACACAAACCCGACCGGTCCCAGAATCCGAAAACTATATCGGACACAAATCCGGAAAAATTCGCTTTTTATGAAGATCACAGTAATCGCTTATCAAAAAAATTTCTATGACTACTATCGCCTACTACGACTACTTTTCTGACATTAGTATTGCTTAGTATTCGCGAGTATTGACAGTTGATGTTTTAGCGTCAGATTGTACTGTAACTGTACGAGTATAGACTACATTACAGTACTTTATCGTCATGTTATAAATCCCCTTTCTCTAAGGATAGGGTTTTGCTACTAAGTCAAATTTCTTTACAATTTGAATAGACGATCAAACGCCCTTTCTTTAGATTAGGCATTTGCTCTATAGGGCTACTCCTATAGTAATCTATATAATACCTTGTAAAATAATGAAGAAGAAAAGATGGCGACATGATGATTTGGCAGGGTAAAACTTAAAGACACTATCACTTTGTAGGTATTTTGTATAGTAAAATAATACTAATTACATACTAAAAACTAC
>NW_002061136.1:1485-2360 GCF_000150275.1 Trichoplax adhaerens
TTGTCGCTAAATATTGATTGGATGGTATTAGGGTCCTGTGCAATGTTAATTTCGTTGTTACTAACTGGTAACTGATCTCCTCTGAATTTTAAACTTTACTGGAGTCTAAATCTACATTGCTACTGCATGTAATATCTATTACAGTATAGCCTCTATACCAGTGCTAAAAATAAAATCGATTTCTATAGGTAAATATTAATTAAGAATTTAATTTGAAAGCTGGTCTTGTGTATGATGTTATCGTTTAATATTCTCCTCCTCGAGCTTATAGTTAATGAATAATAGATATCAGTAAACTATACACATTAATATTTGATATAATTGTAATTAACAGCGCTATTCACAACAACTTAGATTATTGATAAATTCTGTTATTAAGTTGTCACAAACCAGTTTCGTGACAAAGATAACGTAAAACAAATCTCTAAATTACGATAGTCTCCGGGATTCAGTTTCCTTTAACTACCTCACAAGAATTTAGATGCCTTTGCTTCTACGTTAAAACAACTATAAAACTCTTCTTTCATTCAACTATCTGCCGAGCTTAAATACCCTTCGGCAGCAATTATCATGTATGAGTCATAACAGTTCATAAAATTTAGCTCATATTAGATAGCTAAGTTAATACAGATATTATTCATAATTTTGGACATGTACTGAACGATTATAGATAACTGGACAACAGTATATCCAAACACAGAATTGTTTATAGTATCATCTATAATTGAATATCTTCAGAATATTCATCACAAGCGTTACAAGACATAACACTATAATCAATTAATATTAGTTACCTTATGAGAACTCTTACTACAATACAGCATAGTTTACTGTAACAAAATAATAACTACCGTAGTTCTTACTTACTATAAGTT
>NW_002061136.1:2410-5219 GCF_000150275.1 Trichoplax adhaerens
GGTTTTAAACAGATAACTATCACTACAGTTTATTCTTTTCTATGCTCTTCTCCCCGTCCACATTACATCACAGTTAGCCTTTATATACTTTCTAAGATATTTACTATTTACATTAATCTCACGTAGGAGATCTCACAACCATAACCTCCTATCCAGTAATAATCTTACAACACGACTACAAATCGTGTCAGCATAAACAACTCTCTAACACAAAGATTGCACAGCATCCATATCTATGTTTCCCTAGTCTATCCTCCTATTCGAATACATACAAAATAACTAGGGACAGTTGATCATCAAAACACCTTACTAACAAACACCATAACACATCAATTTCCATCAATAACAAACACCGTAACACTTCTAACTCATCACGGCAAAAAAGGTACCGTGACAATAACGGTAATATAATTTTAAAGATTCATGTGCTGTCTCATTCATGGGAGGTCATGGATATAGGAAAGATAAAAAAATATTTACTATCATCAATTTTACACAAGGAAGAAATTATACATTAATCACAAACTTTAAATATATAAAATGTGTCTTCTAAATCAAATTTAGAATAGATGTTGACGTCACCGGTTATTGATTTCTTAAAATTGACAGCACAATTAAATTAATATCGATTATTTATAAACATCAGAAATTTATTATCTTTATAATAATGTAAATTAGATGATAATAAGGTATGGTGCAGTAACAAGCCTTTGTAGGTTTAGAATTGTTTACTATCATATCAAATTAATACAGAGCAAATTATTACTCCTTTGACATCAATATCTGGTTAGTTTCGTTTTAAATAATTTTAAAGTTATTAAAACGCCTTGTCACGGTACGAACCACCGTGAAGCGTAAGTGACTAAATTAAGTGGTTAACATTTATGCACCGTGCTATATCATAATTGCGCAAAATACATCTGACTACTAGTAAAATTGCGAATTATCACCCAATTGTGTTCCTCTGCAAATATACCAGTATCCGAAATGGCACAAGTTACTTATAATAGAGAAGATTCCCTAATTTGTAATTAGATTATTTAGTTTCTTGAAATTGACTAATAGTCA
The DNA here is from genome assembly GCF_000150275.1 of Trichoplax adhaerens. Lineage (NCBI taxonomy): Eukaryota > Metazoa > Placozoa > Uniplacotomia > Trichoplacea > Trichoplacidae > Trichoplax > Trichoplax adhaerens. The sequence continues at coordinate 3,479 of NW_002061136.1, forward strand.
GTATACAGACAAAATCTGTAAGATCCAAATGGAAGGTGTGTATAATATCTAGGAAGAGCTTTCAAAGCATTTATTAAATCAATAGCATTACTTTAGGAGTGGCAAGTGTAATACGTTGGACATTTTGTCTGTTTCTATAACTATGTGAAATATGACAGTATTTGAAGAATTATATTCATCAATGACTTATTATGATTACTTTTAACTAAAATGAACACTTATATAATTCACCTTAACAAAATATATTATTCAGCAGTGAAATGCTATTACAGTTTGCAATTTATCATATCACCACCAAAAAATTTGATCGCTTTACCGTTGTATCAAGTTTCGTATGTAATTATTGCCAGTATTAATTTAATTCACAAAATATTATCAATAAGTCGCAAATTCATAAAATTTGATTATGCATGAGATATCATTGACATCGTATCTGCGGCAAGAAAAACAAATTTTTTAAGTCTTACTTTTCGCATAAAAAAATTATAAAGAAATAAAGTGAATTTAGTCTAACAATTCAACTTCACAACATCTTTTTTTATAGTGCAGTAGTAGCTTTACTATAATCTAAACAGATTATTTCACGTCCACATTCTTTAATTAAAAGCATATAGGTTTTAAACTCATCGTTATGTATGTGTTACTATACTGTACTTTTAAATTTTGCGGTTATATCTGTATTCAATTATCATCCCATATTTGCAAAACATTGCAAATTACTCTTGAAGTAAAAGTAATTTCACTTTTAAGCTCATAACTTTTGATTACAACTAATCTCTTTAATTTTATTATAATGGTGTCACAAAACAGCTTTGCAACAAGATAACGCAATATACGATCAAAAAGCCAATTCCTTGAACCACGTATCAAGGAACGATATCTGTACTATCACGAACACTTTTGCTCTACTAGCAGACTACACAAAGACTTAAACGCCTCGTATTTTACGTTAAACACTAAGTTGGAGAATTCTCTTTATTTCACGATATACTGCATTTATATACTACTCCTCAATAGTTCATGAGTCATAGTTAATACAATTAACATTAGAATCATTTACTGAATTAGATATTAATTTTAGCTACTGCTCCCTTAAATGCAGACAACAGTATTTACAAACATAGACATGTAATGACTAATACAGAATAGTCAGATTACGATATGTCCTATCACGGAATATTTCCATGATAACTTACAGTCTACCATAAGTAAATTACAATCACAATGATTCGAACTGTAAGTAGATAATTTGCATTCCCTATTATAACTATTAATTTCAGTATGTGTATAAGTGTCACTGTCATAAAAAGTCAGTGCTATATTAAAACACAGTATATCCAAATTAGAAGTTAACTAAATAAGGATAGTCTCACAGAATTATCCTAACATAGTTATTTCTACTGTAATACAGTATTTAACACTGTAAAAAATGGCCATATAGTATCACAATAAATTCGTAATGGCCCCAAGTCTAAATTTATCTCATGACTTCACCCATAAGCCTTTTTGTTTCTTAATTATATTAAGTTGAGAACTATGTAAACGTGATTATGTCATTGATTTAGAAATGTACAATCGTATAAGAAACATTAATGTTGTGAGAATTTTTTTAATACGATTAAGTAGATTTTTACAACTTTTGTACCGAAATTATTCGTTTTCCTATAGATGCAGATATTGACAACGGTATTTTATGATAGACTATTTGGTGATTTAGACTTCATTTTTACATAAATTCGCG
>NW_002061136.1:6232-9794 GCF_000150275.1 Trichoplax adhaerens
ACTTAGCTACCAGTTGCGAATTTGAAGCCTCCTCGCTTCAAACAAATTTGTTGGATGCCTTCATACTGGGGCTACGTGATATACTCACAGTAAGAAAATTCTTGCTAGAAAGAAATCTAAGGCAGGAAACGGCGGTATTTATAGTTACAGCATTAGAACACATGCAAAAAACATGATTGTAGGATTAGATATAAAATATACCATAACAGGTTATAGAATAGCAGATGATAGTAGAAAATAGCAAGGACTGTAATAACTAAATGTAGTAAGCCATATTTGAATGTAGAGCGAACAAACTGTAAATGTGTCTGTGTTTAATAGCAATACAAAATGTCTATATTTAAGAGTAGATTACAGTAACAGTACAATCAAAATACACTACACTTACTTACAATAGTAAATGTTAAACCAGGTAGAAAGAGACAAAGTTAATAAATGAAACAAGCAATTATTTCATTGTTATTCACAAGAAATTATTATATATTTCAAGAAATCAGTAAGAACAGAACAACACAATAAACAATTTTGCTGCCATCCTTTTTGCAGTAAGTTGCTCAGTAAATGTCGTTAAGCTTTCTAATCTTTACATAAATCTCGTGGAAAAGTAGTTATAAGCTAGTAAACGTTGTATAGGATTTTAAAACTAAATGGCCTCGTTTAAATAGCATAAAGGCATCTGGGAAAATTTCATTATTAGCTAAAAACAAATAAATTCTGTGATATTATATCGAAATAACGCTACCCTACTTTCATTTTTTTCTGGGCTAGCGATAATTAAATTAAGTTCAGAGCAGAATATCTTCACTAGGAGAATTATAAAGAATAAACCTGTTCGGCTGAACTGCATTTGTATGGCCAGTTACTACTGAATCACGATTAATTTCTTGAACTAAATTGTGTTTGTAATGCATTAGTTTTCTTAAAATTTTTAAGGATTTTTTTCTAACATTTTGATCAAATTGTAAATATAAAAATGGATTGATCACGGCAATGCCCACTGTTGACGAAAATGAAGCAAATGCTAAAATATACAAAATTATATGAATTTTTCCGATTTGCCGCATTGATTTGCCTGTAATAGCCATGCCAATGCCAGTAGCAAAGAAAGGCCAGGTGCTCAACAAGAATGATGCCGTGATAATAATTAGAGCTTTTATAAATTTCTTCTTTCTAAGTTGGTCGTCTTCTCGGTTAGCATTTGTTATATTGCCTGGCCTAACGTAGTGTATTTGATGATTAACAATGCTACCATAACAGAATATCAAAATTCCTGAAGGAATTAAGTACAAAACGATTGCCATGGATATTAAATATACAGATTGTTGTTGATTAACATTAGCATAATCGCAAAGTTCTGTATCATCAGGATATACATTATTAAACCAAGCAGCTGGTAAATTAATTCCGATGGCAATAATAACTGAAACAATTTGTGCTATCACAAGAAATCGATTCTTGTGCTTCCTGTACAACTGTGAATGCGGTTTTATAATGGCAAAGTATCTATCGACGCTTATCATGCACAAGGTAAAAACTGATACCGTATAGGAAGTTACCACAATATAGAAAAAGATTCGACATAGATAGCCACCAACGATATAACTATTGTCGAAGGCAGTTATAAATGTGAAACCAAGAACCGCGGTAAAGGTTGATATTATATCAGAAATAATCGTTACTCGAATTAGATAATACGTCACCTTGTAAAAATATGAATCTTTAGTGATTACATACAGCACGAAAATATTCGCCAGTATTCCGACTGTTAAAACTGGAATAGCTGCTATGACTGCATAACCATTAATGGTAGAAAATATGCTTTTATGATCATGATTACTAGAGTTATTCATGAATATATTGAATGAATGATTTCGTCGTAGTCGAAGTACAAATACCAGCCAATTAGCTGATGCACTTAATAATTACAATGATTCCACGACAAGTATGTGTTATTTTCAGTATATGAAGTTAATTTGAGATGTTATGTGAACGATTCGTTTCAAAACTATAATTTCATACTCATCCATACACGAAGGAATCAAACATAACAGTAAACTCGTTGGTCGACCAAAAGTGAATTGTATGAAAGATGTAACTGGAAGTTACGGATAAGTGTTTAATTCCAGCAATTTTAATTAATTTAATTAATGATATGATAAAGATAATGAATTTAAATTAAGCTAAAATAATGAAAATAGAAAAACTATTTATTACGTAGATGAATAATTAGATAAATTTGTCCTTTGTAATACTTGTCTGGTGATGATTGTTTGACAATAAACTTTACTGGGAAAATAAAACAATATTTTATCCAGTTCAAACACAAACTTACAACGACAACATCAATATAATTTTATTTTTTGAAATTACTGTCAAAACAAATACAATATAATAGTGATAAAAGCATTTTACTTAAAATTATGATGATTTCATAAGGGACTATTATTACTGATTGTCTCAAAGTGACTTACCCTAACTAATTGTTACCTTATTTTCATCAGATAATATGCTATGGTATTTGTTGAAATACCGTTACCTATGACGTTATACGTGTTACTGTTCAGTATTTAGAATCGTAATGTAGGTAGATATCAGGGAGGACAAACCTGACAGTGAGCTCATGGTGTTAATATTCTGTAATAGTACCTTTTTTCTCGTTACAAATTTTGAATTGTAACATTCATACGTAGAATAATTTGAATACATTGAATAAACTACCTTTAAAATTTTTCAGGTACTACAGTAGGAGGACCATGATGATATATTTACTCTATTACATTCATACCGTACGTCATTAATCTTTGTTATTTTGTAATAGTATCATTTCTATTTTAAGATTTCATTAAAATCAGTCTCCATTAGCGATAATTTCTGTAAGGCTTACTAAAACCTCTATACTACCTTCCACATCATTAAATAGATATTGATTGTAACTGTTATTTTTTCAGTTTTACGCGATTTATAATATATTTTGTAGCAAAGATCTTTGGTTTTAGCCTGAAAGCGCTCATCATAACGTCGATTAATTCATCATCAAGTTTTCAGAAATTGTTCTCTCTAATTCATGCTATTACAGTGCCTCTATGTCAAAAGGAGTAATTGATGTTAAGTGTTTTAGCCGTCTCTCATGCAATAAACTTGGCTATAGTGAACTAGCACTGCCCAGTATGGTAAGTCTGGAATAGCTTTTTAATTTTAACCAGTTTTGATCGTATCTGCAATCTGTTATCACGTAATAAAAATATCACCTTATCTTATCCGTTAAATAACACTGTGATAAAGTGATCTTCAAAACAATAAATCAAGAACAACAGTTTCTTGCAAATTTCGCTGTATTACAGAAGTTAGGTTCGTCTAACTACCAAGGACTATCTGACTATCTGACAATCTACTTATTACAGCAAAATTCACGATTTGTATACGATTAGTTACAGAATGCTTTTACTGTAACAAATCTTATCTTGCCCATTAAGTCGCAAGATTTTACGTCTTATAGAGTTGCATCTTTAACGATGATATTATAAAATCTAACTAAGGTTGATGGTTATAGTAAATGAAAGCT
>NW_002061135.1:0-4143 GCF_000150275.1 Trichoplax adhaerens
CGATCATTTTTACATGCAGTGTTACAACACTTAGTTTTCTACGATATCTTGTTATATTGTAATATAACCAGAGAATATGTTTACCAAATCAAAACAGTCTTATGCTGCCCTTACACTGTCGTCAGAGATTACAAATAGCGTTTACGATATACTGCAATTTGATCGTTTTACATGTGGATCAAGAGTTTCTATAACTTATTTGTATAATAAGAGATACAATATTAAATTAAAACTACTTTACTAAAGCAAGTATTTTAAAATTTGTCGTATAAGACTTGAGTAGCATCCATGAAATTAGTGAATATAAATGGGAGAATATTTCAATCAATCGTCTTATAATTGTTCTATGTCTGAGTTATAACGATAAAATGAAAATCGATACGATTTACTTGATTTTATTCATAGATATACTTTATGATAAATTTTTGTTATTTCTTTTTTTAACTAATAGTATTGCAATGGACGGTAGAATTGTCCCTATAGGATTTGCATCCGGTCAAATCCCAAGTGTACGTCTATTTTAAATATTGTATTGCTATACGATGTTAAATTACTGTCTCATATTAAAATATAGCTTATTCTCCAACAGGGTAGGCTGAATATTTACTGACAAATATATTGATAATAGTAGTGTTATTAGCTACCTACATAAACTACTAATTCAAAGCTAACGAATCATTAATTACTACTTAGATACCTGCTAATATTTTACTGGTTAAGAATGTTTCAGTCAGTAAGTAGCAAAATCTTATAATTATTATCATGCTGTCCAATTTTTTACTAGTGTAATAGTTAAGTTTATATTTGATAAATCGTTATTTTGATCTTTATCAATTATATTTCTTTGCGTCTGTCAGTTGGACTTTTTTGGGTAAGCCTAAAATACGTAATTTTAAGTTTAGATTTAATTTACGAGATAGAGATGGAATTGATATGTAATTCCGTTAAAATTTTATAAGCATTGTAACTTAGTAAGCTACCTTATTATATCTACAGAGCAATTATAAACTTTTTGATCACGAAAAATTTTCCGAATCTGTAACGACGATTTTACAATTGTGCTCTGAGAAGAAGATTCGGCCTCACTACTCTAAAGTGTTTCCTTATAATAAGGTTCCTTCCATTGATGATAATCATCATGAATTACGAAACTTCTAATACTGTATACGTAGTCTTGAAATATTTGTATTAATGTGTTGACTATAAATGTTCTCGAATGACTAGGTCAATCAGGCTTTTAAATTCATTCTTGGTCGGAAATCAACAGGAAAAGTGTTACTTTGCCCGAATCATTGAAAAACTATAACTCAATTTAACATTACTAGATTTGTACCGCGTTTACAGGAGTTTATCTGTAACTAAAAAATGCTGGATTAATTACATTTACAATTCTAATAATGCAGTTATATCGGAATTCAAGCCTAAAGTACTCAAGTAATCATTATACAAGTGAAATTTCTAAAGTTTAAAGCTTTTACTACAGATGAATTAATTAGTCGATGATAATAATTTTCAAACTATTTACAGTAAGCTCCCTACACTCATTTTTTACAGAATAAGATTACTTACATAATTTTTTAGCTCTTGTTATCCTACTTTATTACTGGTAAGCCAGCTATCAAGTATACGCGTACATTTTACTTCAGTAAATACTATACGAGTTATCATTAATGGATTTAAAGTCTACTTAAGCTAAATATTCATACGTGCATGAATGATAACATTACATATCATCTACAATATCATCAATAAAAACTAAAAACTATATCAAATTTGCTATATTATTCTGAGGATGAGTATAAAGTTCAATGTGTAAACTGGTACTTGATCTGCTGCACGAAGTGAAACGTTAAAAATGACTATTGCTCTACTGCAGAAGTCAGTTGTCTCCTATCAATAGCGGTTACATATGTAAATAAATTACTAAATCTGAATAACGTTCGTTAGTCATTTATGGATTTTAGAAAAAGACCAAGGATGTAGAAATGTGAGGTCGTTCAAAGCTTATCCTAAATTTAGACGAGTAGGATTAAATTTTATATCGCACTTGAGATGTGTGATTTAACTACTACTGTATGTAAGCTGTTGTACACGATCGGTACTAGATTAGGTTAAGGCAAAAGGTATCAGCAGAAACGCTATCATATTTATAAAAACTTGTATCACCGTCTAAATAATTAACAAGAGTGTAAGTACGTAAAATGGTTAATTTTTCACATCGATAGGATAAATTGACTCAATTTGTCAGTTTTGGTAATTTATTTTGAAAATATGAAGTGATACCGTAGTATATTCGAAATAGGAGAGAAAAAATGTATCACAGTTATATGCATGAATAGCCTTAAGAAAACAAGTAAGGCGATATTGTTTTCGGCTAATCCATTGTTATCGCAATTTTTGCAAGTTGATATGTTAAAGGGGAATGAGGCACCAACGTATGGATGAACATTTCCCTCGCCAAGGAGCCGCATAATAGAATCTATAGCATGTTTATACGTGTATAACTTGAGATCGAACACGTTACTGCATTAACTGTAATATTGATCTTAAAGGTAAAAAGAAAGAAAAAACTACTTGATAATCACAGGATATCAATTATCCATACAGAATTTCCTGTAGGTTTTACGATAGGGACTTTTATTGAGACAATAAATCCTGTAATGCTGAATAGCGTATACAATTAGCACCTACAATGCTTAACCACTGAGCTCGTGCAATGCAACTGTGTATTTAATGCCACGATTTTCACAGTGATGCATTAATTAACTGAACTGTGTACTACAGGCATTAGTCATTACTGATCGACTCGATATCTGGAAATGACACAGTAGCACGTAGCACCACCATGCAACGATACAGACAACTGAATTGCTCTAAACTAAAGGAGACAAGAAATTTTCTACGCGATTAAAGTCAAAATGTGTGTAAGTCTACTGGCGAAAGAAAGTCAACCTTGCAACTGCTGGGAGCTCATTTCCTTTTTACAGCCAGTACTGTATCCCCTCTTGTAACCTATACAGGGACATAAGTGTTACATGAATGACTAGAACCTTGGAGTACCAGTGTGAAAGCATCACTTTTACAGTCAAAATAGAGCAAAATACAATCATCTCATCTTTTGTCTCCTATTTCTTGCAGCTGGTTTGCATTTCAATATCCAAAAATGCATAAAACTGATGTCGTATCAAGAAATAATATAAAGTCTTTACAGTATGTGCAAATTACCGCCTTAAATTCACGACATGTGTTTTACATGGGCGTGTACGGATGCTGTACGCAATGATGATTATAATTTTTTTGACCTCTACGAAAGATCAATTTTAATTACTCAAGAAGGTTCCATATTGACTATAAACATCAATGCATGATATACTGTAATCAATCAGTCTCTTTATTGACTTTACTGATTGGAAAATATCGCGTTAGTGGACAATTAGCATGTGTAGCAATATCCACCATCTATCCTATCGAGAGCTGCAAGCCACTACATTACTGTCATATACTTTTGCTGTAGTGCAAATCTCTAGTGTAAATATACGTAAATTAACGTGATCTTTGATTCTGTTTTGGTTAGAATCTCCAGGTTACATCTTCAAACTTAAAGTAAATAAAGATGAAAAGAACTTTGATCTGATCCAGTGCATAATGCGTTGTACTGTAATATGCACCAAAACAAACCTTAGCTAAGACCCTTTTTTCTTAACTAGACACCTGACATTAATAAATAATTAATTAGTATTATTCATCAGAAGTTCAGACATTAAAACAGGAGATGTGCTCAAGCCCTGACTGTGAAGGAGTCGAGTAACACAAACGTGACACGTAGACTTAGGCAAGTACGTAAAATTAAGGGTGTGTATAGTATTTTTAGTCAATAAAGTTAACTGATCTTGTGATAGTCAATTATTAATTCGGTATTAAGCCTACGCTTCTCTCCATAAGCAACAATGGCGTTACCCACTAAAGAACAACCAACAATATCATCACCTCCTGAATATCTTTTAAGGTCTGCATCCAAGACAAATCTATCAATGGTCGATACCTCCGGTAACTCGTATCAGGCGGCAGTATGCGAAGAGCTGAAGAAGCCTCTGGTTGTGAAAGATTTACCTCGTCAGCCATTAAAAAATAGTGAGGTCGATA
>NW_002061135.1:4193-8251 GCF_000150275.1 Trichoplax adhaerens
AATTGATTACGATGGAGAGATTATGTGCCAATAAATAATTCTAATTTTAATCCATTTTCAGTGTAATGATGATGTAGAATAATGTTGATATTTTTGATCAACAAGTGATGGTCTTTTCTCTTGATTATGTACGCGTATGTAGTCTACGTTTTCAATCTTCTTTCTACAGAAATGATAATACAATATGGATAGCTATACCATTTCAGAATTGCTAACCTCACTTGGACCAAGTTGCTTGGTATCATAAACTTTCTTAATAACTAATGGCTTGTTCGTTTGTGCACAAAATGCAGCCCGGTAAGCGGCGCCTGTACTGGTACTCGATGCACCTGTATTGGTAGTTTGTAAATAGGAGCTAGACAATTTACTTGCATGCGATGCTGCTGAACGTAGTAAACGTTCTGGAGGAGATACAAATTTAGGCATTATCGGTGTGTATAGTTTCAATTTTAAAATTGAACGACAGTATAGCCAATGGAATCACCAGACTAGAAGAGTCTAAAATGCTTTATTGCATGCACTTTTGAACTGGATAAGTTGAAGGCTTAGCGAGGTGTGGCATCGACCTCTACTGTATAATAAGTGTATATAGACGCTATACTGCAAAAGGAAGTGTAATCTTATGATCATACCGGGAATAGGTGAAAGAGTCACAAGAGAGGTCACACGTGCAAAATGACTTGTCATCCCTATTATTCTGCTACAGTATTACCCATTAGTCGGAGTTCAAGCGAACACAGTAAGCAACATTATACTACTCATCACTCATATTAGTACTACTATAGGAATACGTCTAGTGTTGCAAAAGGCTGCGAAAGGAGTTGATGACAGCGACAGTCAATTTGCACAATATCAGTATGTCAATACTGTAGTTTCAACAACTGACATCTGCGATTTCCTTTATTGATAGTTCAAAAATGAACAAACATTCAGTCATCACTGCTATTCTGGGGTCATGGAATGAGTCGAGTAGAGCAATACATACGGTGTGCAGCATACTGTACACCTTTATCAAGTTATAGCAGTTAAAAATGGCTAGCAAGATCTGGTCCGCTAGAGACTTGACTTCGAAAGGGATTTCTCTGAGAAGTCCTGGACCAGCCTGCGACTGTTTTTACCCAATAATTTGACGATGTATCTAATATTTGAGTTTCAGTACTACAATGTTGTAAAGTAAGCTTCTTTACACTTATCAAAATGGAATGGATATCGATATGTTGACGTAATTTTTGTATTAATTAATTTATTTATATACAGTGTGTATCAAAGTATTTTGCCACTTTGAAAAGCATCAACCAGTGATCTTAATAAGCAAATGCTGACTAAGAGTGTACAGTAAAGTACAGATACTGTACTGCAAGCAAAAATAATGTCGCGGTACTTCTTGGATGCATTTATCTACTCGTAGCGGCCAAGTTATCCTTAGGTGTGACATTTCTTTCGTCAAGAGGGTATGGATATCAATATATTGACGTAGTTTTTGTATTGATTAACTGATATGGAGTACAGTAGAGATACTGCACTGCAAGCAAAAATAATGTCACGGTACTTCTTGGATTCATTTATCTACTCGTAGCGGCCAAGTTATCCTTAGGTGTGACATTTCTTTCGTCAAGAGGGTATGGATATCAATATATTGACGTAGTTTTTGTATTGATTAACTGATATGGAGTACAGTAGAGATACTGCACTGCAAGCAAAAATAATGTCGCGGTACTTCTTGGATGCATTTATCTGCTCGTAGCGGCCAAGTTATCCTTAGGTGTGACATTTCTTTCGTCAAGAGGGTATGGATATCAATATATTGACGTAGTTTTTGTATTGATTAACTGATATGGAGTACAGTAGAGATACTGCACTGCAAGCAAAAATAATGTCACGGTACTTCTTGGATGCATTTATCTACTCGTAGCGGCCAAGTTAGCATTAGGTGTGACATTTCTTTCGTCAAGAGGGTATGGATATCAATATATTGACGTAGTTTTTGTATTGATTAATTGATATACAGTACAGTAGAGATACTGCACTGCAAGCAAAAATAATGTCACGGTACTTCTTGGATGCATTTATCTGCTCTAACGGCCAAGTTATCCTTAGGTGTGACACGTCTTTCGTCAAGACGGTATGGATATCAATATATTGACGTAGTTTTTGTATTGATTAATTGATATACAGTACAGTAGAGATACTGCACTGCAAGCAAAAATAATGTCACGGTACTTCTTGGATGCATTTATCTACTCGTAGCGGCCAAGTTATCATTAGGTGTAACACCGTCTTGACGAAAGACGGTATGTATATAGATATGTCATACTGACGTAGTTTTTGTACTAATTAATTGATATACAGTACAGTAGAGATACTGCACTGCAAGCAAAAATAATGTCACGGTACTTCTTGGATGCATTTATCTACTCGTAGCGGCCAAGTTATCATTAGGTGTGACACCGTCTTGACGAAAGACGGTATGGATATAGATATGTCATACTGACGTAGTTTTTGTACTAATTATTAATTGATATACAGTACAGTAGAGATACTGCACTGCAAGCAAAAATAATGTCACGGTACTTCTTGGATGCATTTATCTGCTTGTAGCGGCCAAGTTATCCTTAGGTGTGACACGTCTTTCGTCAAGACGGTATGGATATCAATATATTGACGTAGTTTTTGTATTGATTAATTGATATACAGTACAGTAGAGATACTGCACTGCAAGCAAAAATAATGTCACGGTACTTCTTGGATGCATTTATCTGCTTGTAGCGGCCAAGTTATCCTTAGGTGTGACACGTCTTTCGTCAAGACGGTATGGATATCAATATATTGACGTAGTTTTTGTATTGATTAATTGATATACAGTACAGTAGAGATACTGCACTGCAAGCAAAAATAATGTCACGGTACTTCTTGGATGCATTTATCTACTCGTAGCGGCCAAGTTATCATTAGGTGTGACACCGTCTTGACGAAAGACGGTATGGATATAGATATGTCATACTGACGTAGTTTTTGTACTAATTAATTGATATACAGTACAGTAGAGATACTGCACTGCAAGCAAAAATAATGTCACGGTACTTCTAGGATGCATTTATCTGCTCGTAGCGGCCAAGTTATCCTTAGGTGTGACACGTCTTTCGTCAAGACGGTATGGATATCAATATATTGACGTAGTTTTTGTATTGATTAATTGATATACAGTACAGTAGAGATACTGCACTGCAAGCAAAAATAATGTCGCGGTACTTCTTGGATGCATATATCTGCTCGTAGCGGCCAAGTTAGCATTAGGTGTGAGTATATATGACATGACAATGACAAATATATGTCACTATAGATCATAACGGTCTGAACCGGACCGAACCTTTCTCAGGTCTAGGTGTGACACCGTCTTTCGTCAAGACGGTCAAGAGCCACGTATGCAGACAGAAATGTACTGTAGACGATACTGTATATTATACTGTACACTGTAATATGCGTACTGTAGGGTACAGTACACGGGTACAATACCGTATAGTACAATGTACTACAGTACAGTAACATATAGACTGTACACTGTACACTTTAGATACTGTGGTTGCAACCTTTAAGAATAATACAGAGAAGTTAGACTAATAGTACTACAGATCAAGATGGCCAGCAACGCCGAGAAAGGCAGTCCTAGTAGCATTGGCAATGCGCCATCAAGTAATCCATTATCACGTAAATTAAATAAAATATTAGAAACACGATTGGAAAATGATAAGGTAAGCTACTTTACTGAACGTTTGATAGACTCGGTACTTGCTTACTTTACACATAGAGCGTATCGAGGTCAAGATATGTTGTTTGCAGTTTACGATCAGTAGTATTGGCATGGATTGAAGCGTTTACATACGAGTATACCTTTGCTTTCTTCAATACTTCTTATGAATATATCCAAAGCACTGTAATTGTAATTTTATACTATCATAGGATAGCTAGTCGATAGTCAATGGTCATAGTCTTGTTCACTTGAAGAGTGCTATACATGTGGAATATAACATGGATAAGATCATTTATCCCTTCGCTTCTTC
>NW_002061135.1:8301-9809 GCF_000150275.1 Trichoplax adhaerens
TTCAAACTATTTACAGTAAGCTCCCTACACTCATTTTTTACAGAATAAGATTGCTTACATAATTTTTTAGCTCTTGTTATCCTACTTTATTACTGGTAAGCCAGCTATTAAGTATACGCGTACATTTTACTTCAGCAAATACTATACGAGTTATCATTAATTGATTTAAAGTTTACTTAAGCTAAATATTCATACGTGCATGAATGATAACATTACATATCATCTACAATATCATCAATAAAAACTAAAAACTATATCAAATTTGCTATATTATTCTGAGGATGAGTATAAAGTTCAATATGTAAACTGGTACTTGATCTGCTGCACGAAGTGAAACGTTAAAAATGACTATTGCTCTACTGCAGAAGTCAGTTGTCTCCTATTAATAGCGGTTACATATGTAAATAAATTACTAAATCCGAATAACTTTCATTATAACGTTCGTTAGTCATTTTATGGATTTTAGAAAAAGACCAAGGATGTAGAAATGTGAGGTCGTTCAAAGCTTATCCTAAATTTAGACGAGTAGGATTAAATTTTATATCGCACTTGAGATGTGTGATTTAACTGCTATATGTAAGCTGTTGTATACGATCGGTACTAGATTGGGTTAAGGCAAAAGGTATCAGCAGAAACGCTATCATATTTATAAAAACTTGTATCACCGTCTAAATAATTAACAAGAGTATAAGTACGTAAAATGGTTAATTTTTCACATCGATAGAATAAATTGACTCAATTTGTCAGTTTTGGTAATTTATTTTGAAAATATGAAGTGATACCGTAGTATATTCGAAATAGGAGAAAAAAATGTATCACAGTTACATTAATAGCCTTAAGAAAAGAAGCAGGCGATATTGTTTTCGGCTAATCCATTGTTATAGCAATTTTTCCAGTTGATTTGCGATCTTTAATAAACTGGAAAGCTTCGTTAATCTAAGAAAAAATTACAAGACCAAATTTATAAAACAATAATAACTACTGGTTAGATATATCGACTATTTCAGCTGAGTTATGATTATCTATGTACTACATGTTCATACTGTGTGATGTAATAAAATTGACGACGACCGAGTAATTGAAAGATCATTCAATAATACCTTGTTTAAGGGGAATGAGGCACCAACATGCGGGTGAATCTTTCCTTCGCCAAGTAGCCGCACAACCGAATCTATAGAATGTTTATATAACTTTGGATCTTTAAAACGGTAGGAGCCCTAACATAAAAGATTAATTGTGAATTTTTCGTATTTTAAAATTAAGGTCAATATTTATTCTTCTATAGAAACTGTCTTCATCATTCAACTTGATCTTCTTCTCTTACCCAATATAATCCGACTAAAGAATAAGAAGAATTGTAATAGATGTTTTAAAGTGAGAAGCAATTTCACAGGTATTATTCATTTACAGAGTATGTTTAAACTCACCGGCTGATATATTCTTTACAAGAAGTATATTAGCAGGTATCTACTCATGATAAAATATTTAGTTCTATATCAGTAAAATTA
>NW_002061134.1:0-1287 GCF_000150275.1 Trichoplax adhaerens
TAATGTTCCTTCTTTGACTGATTGAGTAAAATCAATTAAATATTTAAATATAGCAGCTGGAAACTCTCTTTTTAGAATTGAATCAGAGAATTTATTAGCTAACTCATGTGTTATTTTTTGATTTAAATTTTTATTTTTTTCAGCTAACTTTAAAACTAAATTGAATTGCTTACCATCTTTTGAGTGAAACGCTGAATAATTAATTAGAACTTTTGATGCTAGCCACTTGTCATTTTGATAAGCATTAATTAGCTCTTTTTCATAAAAATCCAAAGCTATATTACTTATTTTATACCAAGCATTTTCAATTATTTTATCTGTAATTATACCCTTTAATGCTAAATTTTTATTAAGTAATAAATTTTCTACTTCTTTTGGCTGGCTTTTTATAAGTTGATTAATATTTTCTCTTAATAATTTTTTAATATATACATCTTCATTAATTATTTCTCTGATAAAATCTAGATCATAATTTGATAAAGCTGTGTTTTGAAACTTGCATATCTTATTATCATATAATAATTCTGGATGTTCTAAAAAATATTGATTGACTGGATCGCAATCTTTTAACCCATTTTCCTTATAAAAGGATTTAGGATCATCAAAACATTTTTGTCCCTTTGATCCTTCGAATTGACTGCAATAAAAATCCTCATCAATTAATAAATCTGATAAATATATATTAAAATTTTCTACCATATAGATATTTAATTTTGATAGGTAGCTTCTACTTGATTTATACTATGTACATAAGAAGAATCATTTATTACATTTATGTCCTCTAAGTCCTCTTGATGCTGATAGTACATAACTCCGTCTAACATCTTATTTAGATAATTTACATCTTCATTCTCAGACAAAGTTCTAGATTTTTCTTCTAAAGCCGCTATCTCATTAGCAATTTTTTGTTTTTTATCTTCAAAAGCTTTAATATCACTCTCTATATCATTTTTTTCATTTTGATATTTACTCTTATAACGACTCCAATGATTAACTTTATCTCTTAAATTTTCTTTTTTGTTTAAACAATTTTGATCATATCTTCCAGGTGAGTGACGCCAACAATTTTCACTCTCAGCAACACTTAAATCACTTTTATATGATGCATGAATACTTATAGCTTGATCGAGTTCGGTTTGTTTTTGGTTTAATGTAGGTTTTTTATTTTCAATAAAATAACCTAATTTTTTAATCTCTTCTTTTTTACTACTTATTTCATTATCTAGTTGCTTATATTTATCACTGATTTTATGTTTTTCTTGTTTTAATATATTTAAAGCCTCCTTT
>NW_002061134.1:1380-2913 GCF_000150275.1 Trichoplax adhaerens
AAACATTTGCCTTTAATCATCACTTATATTTTTATAATGGGTTTTTTCACCTATTATCGGTATTAAGAATACTTTGTTTCCAATGTATTTCCTAATTTTGCTGGTATTATCTTTAATTATATCTTCATAACTTTTATCAATATGCCAATATTCACAGCTATTAGTCTCATGATTATCTGAATATTTATTCATAGTTCTGATAATCAACTCAAATTCACTACCATCACTTTTTCCAAATATATTGTTGGTTATCTTTGTAATATAATTTATTAAAATATTAGCTTGATGTGCATTTACTTTTATACTCTTTTCTGCAATAGTTTTCTCAACTACATTTAGAATACAGTGATTGAAATATTTACATTCTTCTGATCTTATAACTTTATTCTCATTCCCTATAATCTCTATATTTGATAATAGTTCTTGATCTTCTTTTGATATTCCCAAATTATAAAATGCGAATTGTTTTCCTAACTCAATCTTTTCTAAAGCTTTAGATAATTCATTATTAATGTTTTCATCTTCCGCAAAGCACTGATAAAAATTATTGTTATCACTTAAAATTTTTAAATGTCCTAATTCATCATGCAAAATGCTAAGCCGATTATATAAATCTATCTCTTCCATAAAAATGTCCTTCCTATTGACAATTTAATAGGACAGTAATCAGTATTAGTTTCTCTGTCAAATTAAAAACAAAATTTTATTGTAAATTTTCAACTAAACATTGAAGCAACTACAATGGATCAGATCAATAGAAACGATATGGTCCAAAATGGTTGAACAGTTTTTCAACAAAGTTAAGGATAAATTCGATGGTTAAAATTAAGCTGCAAGCGTTTTACTTCTAGCGTTAAAATCATTTTAATTATTCCTATAATTTCTTCTGGCTCTGCTAGAAATAGAAAATTTGAGCAAAAACATATAAACTGGACTTTTGACAAATTGTGATAAATTTGCAACTATAACTGAAGAATAAAAATAATTTAATGAAAAAAGTCAAAAATATTGAAGAGCTAAAAAAATATTTCAATAATATTGAAAATCTTTTTTCCCTATGAAAAAAATTCATGCATTGATTTAATCTTTGCTTTAGCAACAAATTTTACATTAAAAGCAATGACAGTAGTTGAATTAAGCCTTAGTAGATTTTTTAAAAGAAAATATAGTAGCTTATATCGTGCTATTGGTGGTTATTTTACATCTCGCAAGAATAAAAAAAATAGAGAAGAAAAAAGAGCAGAAGCAAAGGAAAAAATAAAAAGTTTTTTGTTCGAGTCAGCAATAGAGGATACAGGGAATATACATACATTTGCAATAGATATTACTGGCAATATAAAAAAGCACTCAGCTAAATCAGAAGATAGAAGTTATATTCATTCAGGTTCTATTGGAGGAATGAGTATAGGGCATAATTACAGTGTTATAGCACTAAAAGAAGATTATGGTTGGATGCTTCCAGTGACAATAGATAGAGTGCCACATAGTGAGAATAAATATGATTTTAGTGTGATTCAAGCTGAATCTGTATTA
>NW_002061134.1:6996-8756 GCF_000150275.1 Trichoplax adhaerens
TTCTCATCATTCTCGTAGCTTATATGATTTGCTTGAGTAACTAAAATTACTGGGAGATTTTTGTATTCATCATATTTTTTCAGAGTTTCTGCAAACTCTTGACCATCCATTATAGGCATTTGAAAATCTGTTATTATAATATCAAATTTTCCTTTTGTTTCGTTGACTATTAAATTTAAAGCCTCAGTTCCATTATTAGCAGTTTCAATTTCTAAATTCTCTAATTCTAACATCATAGATAATACCTTTAATATATAGGGATTATCATCTACCAATAGAACTCTTTTTTTATTAATAAACTCCATAAAAATAATAAATAATTATTTAAATACTGCAATTTTTTAAAATGTAAAATAGCATAAAAATATTGCAATATATAGTAATTTTCAAATGAAAGAATTTACTGAGTTAAAATCAGTTCTACCCAAATATTTATATTATGTTAAATTTATTCTATTTAAAACAAGTAATGATTGAATGCTTTGTTATTTGAGCTAATTCTTGGAGTGTATGATCCTCAATATTAACTGGTGGCAACCAATATAAAGTATTACCTAAAGGTCGTAAAAAAGCCCCATTTTTAATTGCAATTTTATAAATTTCTAAGCCTATTCTTTTATATTTATCATTTTTATCAATAATTATATCAGCTGCTATAATACCTCCTATACCTCTTACATTTTTCAATCTACCAGTTTTAACTGCTATATTTTTCATCAAATGCAGCATTTTACTTTCTTAAAATATCAACTTTAGCTAAAATATTATCATTTTCAATCACATCTAATGTTGCTAATGCTGCACTTACTGCAATAGGATTACCACAATAAGTATGAGAATGTAAGAACGAGTTTTCTGGAGAATAATCATTGTAAAAGATATCATATATTTCATCTTTAATCATAGCAGCACTGAACGGTATCCAGCCTGATGTTAAACCTTTAGATAAACACATAAAATCAGGCTCTATATCTGCATATTCACAAGCAAAAAACTTACCAGTTCTACAGATTCCGGTCATAATTTCATCGGCAATTAAATGTATCTCATTTTCAGATGCCCATTTTCTTAATTTAACTAAAAAATCTTTGCTATATATTTTCATTCCTTCAGCTCCTTGAACAATAGGTTCAAAAATAATAGCCGTAACTTCATTTTTAATTTTTTCTAATTTTTCTTGAATTTTATACCAATAACTACTGCAATCATCCCATAACAAATCTTTTTTTGAATTTATATATGGGATATCTGAAATTAAATGTACATCAAATAATAAATTATCATATGGATTCTTATATATACCTAAATCACTCACACTAAGAGCGCCAACTGTTTCACCATGATAACCGTTTTTAAGTGCTATAAATTTATTTTTTTTATGCTGTTTTTTAATTTTTCTTGAATGCAAACTCATTTTAAGTGCAACCTCTACTGCACAAGAACCATCACCTACATAAAACACTTTTTGCAAATTTCTACTCCTAGCAGCTAATCTTTCAGATAGCTCCACAATTTTTTCATTTGTAGTGCCAGCAAAAATTACATGTTCAAATTTATTAATTTGTTCAATCACTTTAGATTTAATATATGGGTGATTATGTCCAAGTAATTTACACCACCAACTTGAAATTGCGTCTATAATTTTTTTGCCACTATGCATTTCAATATAACTACCATTTGCTTTTTTTATCAATAACGCATCCATATCTTCGTAATCTTTCATCTGAGAACAAGGATGCCATATATGCCTTAAATCTCTT
>NW_002061133.1:0-2977 GCF_000150275.1 Trichoplax adhaerens
CGAAATTAAAATAAAATCGTACCATTTATGCTTTTGTTTTGTTGTCAGAAATCCTAGCTTCATAATTGCTGACACGGGTATAAATACCAGGTGTTTCTGGCATTTAATGCACGCTGTGTAAATATATTATAACTGTATACAGTTCTCCAGTCATTGAAGTTGATATAGTTTTCAAATAACTTTATCTAGCATTGGATCTTACTTATAAGTACAGGTACTGTTTTATTCTATGACAGATTAATGATTACTTTCCTATGTAAGATTAATAACATAAGGGAAATCGTGAATTACAGTCAATATTTTCAAAATCCAAGTACTGGTATTAATCATATCTTTACAGAAATTTATAAAATTCTCATGTAAGCCAAGCTGAACTTAATAAAAATATTAATACCATCTACTAAAATTAAATGAATTATTACTCATATTTTTAAATCCATGCCTATTTCATAATTGTAATGTAACTAGTAATGTGATTGTAGACTGTTAGCCATGTTTAGTATAATGTAAGGTAGATATTTATCCTAAGAGATATTTGGTAGCAATAACTATAGACTGTAGTGGTATAGACTCTATGTTAGAGTACAGATGACTATATACAGTAAGGGGTTGAGTTATTAATAAGGCTATAGGTAAAAATAGAACTGTAAATCAGATATTAGGATATGGTTAATTCATTGTGCTTTGGCTGGTGTGAATAATGTCTACGTAAGTACTGTAGTCGTATTCATATTGGATTAATGATGGTCCGCAGTAAAGTAAAGTTACTAAGAATAATTTAACTATGTGTAATATAAGGTAAAAGGTTGCCATGCGGATTGTAGCTGCGAATGCTACGAAAAGTATAAAAGCATGCAACTTTAGATTATTCTGTTTAGTTCGTTCTAGAAGTCTTTAGAAGTAGTATTCGGCTAGAGTAGAGCTGTGTGTTGTTAATCTTTGTATAAGATTCAGTAAAGCCCTTATTTTTCTAAAATTTGGAATTTCGTGATTGGTATATATCACAATAATTTATTACCTTTAAACGTGCCATTGATTAACTAAAAGGGTTATGTTATATCACTTTATCTCTGGTTGAGTGAATATGACGTTGACATTAGTGTTAAAGTCCCTCAAAGTATTGCAATGAAAACTTCAATTTACTGCAAAACTTTAGTTTATTACGGAAATTGATTCCACTCTTAATTGTCAAGGAGTCTCGATATGTTTAGTCTGAAACTGCTTCTTGCTGTTTACAATAAGGAACGCCTTTTATATTAGTGAAGTTTCACCATCCCCTGCCGCATCTCCGTACTGCTCCCATGCTGTCTAACAGTATACAACACGTAACTGTTTACTAATACATTCCAGTAAATTAATGTGTATCATTAGCAACTGAAATACTTGAGAAGACTATCAACAACATTATTTTAAATGGAAGATTATGCAAGAGATTATATGCTGATCATGATTAATTAAATCGAAATCAGTATGACGAATTAGGAACGTTAGCCATATCTAAAATAAATCTAGCAGGGCAATCCCAAATTATAACGCGTATTCAATCAGTACTGTCTTAATCTCTACTAGTAATTCAATAACTGGTCTTTTTCATACTATAGGCTCGTCAATATAATTCGGCAGGTAACATTTGAGATCCTTGGCAGAGATTCACGCGCATTTAGTAAGACTATTTACACCATCAGAAATATAAGCATAACGATATTAATCATACCTAAATAGAAGTCTGTTTTATAACATGCTTTCTATGGTGATACTGGAAAATTTTTTGTGCTACAAAAGTAATGTAATTATCTTCATAATGAAATAGAAATATCTTGACTTTACTTGAGGAAATTCGACAGATCATTCCAAAGTGTAGGAGTGGTTATGATATATATTAGAGCTGCACTGCTTACTGCATGTTAATATGACATTATTTCATAGCTTGCTTATATTTGGCTATTGTACAAAGTAATTCAGTAAATTAACTTAAATTAGATAAAATATCTGGATAAGAACTGATACAAGAGTGTAGTCTTGATAATACTACCTATACTATCAACAAAAATGATATATCTACTTTCTGATCAAATGCCAAATGTAAAATTTATTAACTTGTAAATTTGATTATGATATGCCTTTGATATTATTAACAAACGATTTAATGAATAATCCTTTAATGACACGATAACTAAGCAATCTTTGAGATGATAGACATTCTACCAACGCAAGAAAAAATGCATATGCTATCACAAGGGAATATTTAAAGGAATCTCAACCTACCAAGTAAATTGTTATACCTACGTATAATTCTAGAGTAAACCTAGGTTTAAGATGACCTATCTGTACACGCAAGATAACATCTAATTGTCTGTATCCTAGGTTACTTATGTGTATTCTATTGCTACAGGAAAGAATATAAGCCTAGGTAAGAGTTTCCATAGCAATAAATTAATTGATTATTTTGCCGGCATATCCCTCGATCCAATCCTGATAATTGCTAACACGCGTATAAACGCCAGGATATTGTGCATCGGCACAGCCTACGGAATAAAATAGCACAAATGGGTTCAATTCGGTATTCTACAACACGTTGCAACTAGGTACGTACAATTATTCTATATATAACTCAATTTGCTACTCTGATAACTCTATGCCAATGTTAGATCTTGCGAGTATGTTGCTATATCAGATTCTATTTATCTCAATTCAGTTTAAAAATTAATAAAACTATCATGACAAAATCTATAGCAATATGAAAATTTTGATTTGCTATCAATACTAACAAATTTATGAACACTATTTACAATGTTTTAGCTCATTTACATTTTTGAAATATCATTCGATATTAAGCAGTTATCATTTGATATTGGATAAATTTTAAATATTTAGCAGTATAAATACAAGTGTATAACTATACTTCTTATCCAGAAATAGGAAGTAGGGAGAATAACTTGATTTTTGTAGCTTGTTCACATTTTGACATGTTATTGAC
>NW_002061133.1:5432-8173 GCF_000150275.1 Trichoplax adhaerens
TACTTGGACGTAGAACTGGGTTACAGGAACAATTCAATACATGAAATTAAAAGATTAAGTGTAATAATGAATTGTAAACGATGATGAAATAAAAATTTATCAATCGAAAATTTTATAAATAAAATAAACGACTACCGCAACAACATATCCTCATTAGGTAACACAACCAACATTACACATAATACTAACTCTGAATGGTGTAAAATATTGTAGTCTATCAAAGTTACAGAGCTATCTCTAATTTATGATAACAACTGAATTACCGATAGAATAGATTTATTCTAATCCAAATTAAATAAATTAGGCTGCGATAGTTTACTATTGATTCCTCAGTTTAACTATCCAACATACCTTAAAACTGGTTAGATGTGATGATTATCGCTGAAAGTCGCTTGTTTTTATAGCAATCGGTGTCCATTAAGTTACTTAGTGAAGTGCAAACATTCAAATCTAATCCAATTAGCGTTATTGTTAATTGGAGTTAATTAGTTAAAAGGGAAAAATAAATTGCACATTTCATCATGTTTGTTGACAATCAATCCATGATTTATTCCAAAGTTGAATAGTTCAAGTTTAGTCAAACTCTAACATTAAGTAATCAATATAGGCCTTAGTTGCCAAGGGCAGTACAGTTCATGGGTATGGCAATGACTTTAAAAGTAACGACCCATTCGATAATTCGTTGGAATTAGATAAACAAAACTGCATTAAGAACCTGTTTGATTACTTTTTTGAAAATAACAAAATTACCATATGATCAATCAAATATTTAATTTAGACCAATTTAACAGCAATATCAGTCAGAAAAAATGCTAACGTTAGAAACGGTTCAATTGTGAACAATGGAACACCAAATTTATGTTTTTAAGAACTAGCAATGAAATTTGTATGATAATCTCCTTAACTTAGTATTAGTACTTCCTTTCACTAGCGACTTCAAAGCGAGAAAAATGAGTGATATACGAGTATAAAAGCTATTAAAGCTTATGTGATAAAAAGTGAAATATTTAATGTTTCACCGATTTAAAGATTGATCAAGAAAGCTACTTTATCCAGAAATATGGATGTGCAGCCTGAATATCTAAGGTCCACATTCGAACCTATGATATTATTTATAAAAACTAAAATACTGATTAACTACTGATAGTTGATTTATCATTCCTTATAAGATGTGAGATAGTTTGAGCTTCCTGTCATAGATGGTTTTGATTGCTAGGCCCCCAACACCAGGAACTATATATACTGCTGCTATTATTACCGGTAAGTAATAAGGCCCAGCATGACGTAGGACTTGGCTTGTATTTGGTCTTGCAACATAATACTTATAATAATAGACCATAATCCTATTTTACGAGAAAATTATTATTCAACATAACTACTATATACCGTAGTGACTATCATCAATCTCGTAACTTTTTAGTTTATATGAGGTATTTTGTAAAATCACAGATTTTCATAATGACGGTAACATTATCACACTAAGTTAGCTAGAGAGCAACTGCAGATTTGTCTATGTACACCTTCGATCCAATTTGAATATTAGATATGATTAGCTAATAAAATAGTTTTTGAAAAGTATAAGAATTTCGTAATCCATCACGTGAATAGCTTTTATCAAACGACCATATACGTGAGATTATTATCTCTACTTCAGATATTTGGCAAGATACTTGTATAACTACTTCAATTGATTTAATTAATTTATCCTTACTGTTTTATAGCTTATAACTTAATCCATCTTCTATAGATTGCTTTAGAATTACATAGTACTTCAGCGCATCTCTAAAATATGTATTTTCATCCACATATATAGAATTGCTTATCTATTTCAGTTCTTTGCTATTTCTTTTTTCATATTCTATATCGTCTTTAAAGAACTAGCCTCATCATTATTCAAAGGATTATCACAAGTTCAAGTATGATCAAGTATTAGATTTAAGCTATTAATTTAAACTTTAGATTATAAATGTAGGGATTAGTGATATTTGTATTCGTCTTTATAGATATGAAAGTGTAAACTTTACTAATGATTATCTAGATAAATTCTATGGTAACACGATGATAAAATTATTATAGCTACATTTTCAGTGATCCGTATTAGTCTGTTATTGTTTGTATCAAGAAATAAGATTTGCTCTCGAAGTGGACTAATTATACAATGCGATAAAATTTTACCAACTTCGACAATTCACTGATGTAGCACATTTCTATGAATAAATTCAGTAACCATCAACATGGAAGAACGGCTTCCTTTATTACAATATTATTTATTCATGATAGACATGAAGATGCGTGATAAGATTCTAGAATCTCTTATAGTAATCAACAACAAATTATAAAAGGAATGGGAATCAAAGGATTAAGGTTGCATCAAAGCATTTCGGTAGTCTTATTCTAGTCATTGCAGGAAGGCTCATCCGATATCTTTTGTATAACAACAGAATATTTACAAAATATATATGAAGCAGTGGCGTAAATTGAAAAGCTAGAAATTTTCCATTTCTTTACAATAAGGCTATATATCGACCTATTTCACTTTTATAGCCTGTCTGTGCGTGTCTGTTTGTTATTACTCAAACAATTTAGCAAAATGAAATATGTTCAATTTATAAATTTCCCACAAGAGCAAATATAAAGTTTGACAAAGTTGCTAGCGGTTTATTAGTGCCACTTGCAAAATAAGTAAATATATGCTAAGTGTAAATCAAAGTCTATGTCACAATTATTCCTGTACCAATGCA
>NW_002061132.1:0-5014 GCF_000150275.1 Trichoplax adhaerens
GAGAGCACCCGTGATGGAGTACTCTAGTGTAGTAGAGTGTATAAAACACAGTCAGTGACAAGAGCTCCTTGACAGGCAGAATCAGCTGGCTGATGACACAATATGAACATTGCTTTTAGTCCGAAGTAGACCTGTGTACTGCTACGTGACCTTTTGCCGGTGTGACGTCATACCGGCAGTATTGGATGGCCAGTAGTGACATTACTTTTGCTAGTGATAGACAGGACTGATGAACTTGCGCTGTAATTAAACTCATCAGTCGCTGTATCACGTCGGTGTAGCACTCTACTGTGGTACTGTGATACTGGACTGCACGATTGCTGCCTATACTGCTGTAAAAGTAGTTTCAAGTCCTTGCCTTGCAAAAAGAATGTCACCATTGAATGGATGCAATTTCCTCCTCCACAGTGCTTGTAAAAAGTAAATAAGGAACAGCAAAAGTGGCTGGAAATAAATCTCATCCAGATAATGTCCTAATATCCGCAAGGGTACGAGTGATGAACAGCTAGGATGGTTAAGACTAAACATCATCTTACTCCAACAACGTCATTGTAATTGCCAATGGCATTCTTACAAATCCTTTTACTGAACATTTCCTAAATTGCAAGTTGCAGCTTATAGCATACCGTAAATAAAGAGAGAATAACCTATTCCCGAAGCAACTTTTGATTGCCCAGTACTGAACACTATTAAATGATGGCACTATTTAACTACGTTATTGCAATTTCCAATGGCATTCTTACAAATCCTTTTACTCATCATTTCCTAGATTGCAAGTTGCGGTTTACAAAAATGTGTAAAATAGATGTCGTATTTTTTTCTTCGTGCAACACTGGAAACGAGGCCGAAGCTAACGACATCTGTTTTACACCTAGGTGTATAGTTTAGCATACCGTAAATAAAGAGAGAATAACCTATTCCCTAAGCAGCTTTTAATTGCCTAGTACTGAACACTATTAAATGATGGCACTATTTAACTACGTTATTGCAATTTCCAATGGCATTCTTACAAATCCTTTTACTGGTTGGTCATTTCCTAGATTGCAAGTTGCAGTTTACAAAAATGTGTAAAATAGATGTCGTATTTTTTCTTCGTGCAACACTGGAAACGAGGCCGAAGCTAACGACATCTGTTTTACACCTAGGTGTATAGTTTAGCATACCGTAAATAAAGAGAGAATAACCTATTCCCGAAGCAGCTTTTAATTGCCCAGTACTGAACACTATTAAATGATGGCACCATTTAACTACGTTATTGCAATTTCCAATGGCATTCTTACAAATCCTTTTACTCATCATTTCCTAGATTGCAAGTTGCAGTTTACAAAAATGTGTAAAATACATGTCGTATTTTTTCTTGGTGCTATAATGGAAACGAGGCTAAAGCTAGCGACATCTGTTTTACATCTAGGTGTATAGTTTAGCATACCGTAAATAAAGAGAGAATAACCTATTCCCGAAGCAGCTTTTGATTGCCCAGTACTGAACATTATAAAATGATGGCACCATCTAACAACGTTATTGCAATTTCCAATGGCATTCTTACAAATCCTTTTACTGGTCATTTCCTAGATTGTAAGTTGCAGTTTACAAAAATGTGTAAAATAGATGTCGTATTTTTTCTTGGTGCTATAATGGAAACGAGGCCCAAAGCTAACGACATCAGTTTTACATCTAGGTGTATAGTTTAGCATACCGTAAATAAAGAGAGAATAACCTATTCCCTAAGCAGCTTTTAAATGGTGCCATCATTTAATAGTGTTCAGTACTGGGCAATTAACTACGTTATTGCAATTTCCAATGGCATTCTTACAAATCCTTTTACTCATCATTTCCTAGATTGCAAGTTGCAGTTTACAAAAATGCGTAAAATAGATGGCGCATTTTTCTTGGTACTATAATGGAAACGAGGCCAAAGCTAACGACATCTGTTTTACATCTAGGTGTATAGTTTAGCATACCGTAAATAAAGAGAGAATAACCTATTCCCTAAGCAGCTTTTGATTGCCTGGCACTGAACTAGACCTGAGAAAGGTTCGGTTAAACAACGTTATTGCATTTTCCAATGGCATCCTTACAAATCCTTTTACTGATCATTTCCTAGATTGCAAGTTGCAGTTTATAGTTTAGCATACATTAAATAAATAGAGAATAACCTATTCCCTAGGCAGCTTTTGATTGCGCCAGTACTGAACACTATAAAAAATGATGGTACCATTTCATCCTTGTCATTGCTTCTCCCTTCCCTTTCAAAAGGCTTGACCAAGGTTGCGAATGATTTCTATGCTCTAGGTATGTGATATACGTGTAAGCACCCATCTTAGTTTACTCCAGGAAAATATACTGCAATGGTACGGGCAACTCCAGTTTGTACATTAAAATTAAAGGGAAATGGTTGTCCAGTATCATTCCGTAGTGATGCTGCAATAATATCCAACTGCAACGCTTCGATTGACGATGAAAGTCGAAAAATAAAATTCTCTAGCAACTCAGTTCACTTTCTCATTGTAGTGATAGGGAAATGAAGGTTGATTTGTAGAAGAAGCAAGTTAATGCGATATGGCTTAATCTATAAGTACGAGAATCCAACGAGATGCAAACATGAAACAGTCATGATGTTCGTTCATTTCGTTATGTCAATACAGTCTTTCTGCATGGTCCAAAGATCTACAAACTGACTTATATAGGGTCTATAAACGACAGTGCAGTAGAATGTGGATGATCAATATGGCTTAGCGAAAAGTAACTCATGTTAAAGAACGCCAATAAGCTGGTTAGGAGGTTTACGTAGACAACCGTTATCGTCATGACCCTCAGAGTTGTCCAGGCTTGATTTCTCTCTATGCTCTATTCGTATTTCGTATAAAAAAAAATTCACATTCCAGTAAAAAAGCGATGGGTTGCTTCTCATCCACAAATAAGGCTTGCAACGATCATTTTCCACCTCAGCTCAGCCTTGAAGGAGTGCTGTGTAGGACGAATAGCTAATCTAGTAACGTACTAAGCCGGAAAGGAACCCTTTTATCACAGCATGAATTCAATTCATACGACTGTCATTCTAAATAACTCTCTTTAATCAATAACAGATAGTCCATCATCGATGCAAAACATGAAAATCATGTTCAAGTACGAGCATGAGCTCAGACAGTCAACAAGGTATCCATGAGGAATAAACCTGAAGCGAACGTAGGTGTTTATTTTATCGCTAAATACATTAAATTGACCATTAATAATTCAACAATTATTCCATTCAATCAGTTTCGTTCAGTCTACTTACAGTCACTGATAGACTAGAGTACGTTTAATAATATGGAAGGCAGAGTAAAACGATCAATTAAATCCACATTTCTACCAATACCAGTGCTGCGGTAAGAAGTTTACAACAATTTGCCCTTACATCTTCCATTACCGTCGTCAAAAGGGTTATTAATGGTTTTTGCAAAGTCCAGTCATCTCTTCACTTAGTTCCCACAATTTTTTAGCAGCTCCATCATCACGTCCTTGTGGTGCACACTTTGCTTCTCGACAATCGGCAAAGTACTTACCGGTAACACCATCGATAGATTCATCGATTGCACAATAAATTGATGTTTGAGCTCCTTGCTTTGTCGTTTTTATGAAAAGCCAATAAAGAGGCTGTACTAGAATGTTCAAGAAGCTGTTTTGATAGATTGATAAATGACGAGCAATATCAGTCTTGACTGCACCTGGATGTAATGAATTAGCTGTCACACCAGTCCCTTGTAATCTTCTAGCTAACTCATGTGTAAATAAGACATTGGCCAGTTTACTATGGAAATAAGCCGTGTAAGAATTGTAATTTTTCTTGCCATTTAAATCATCGAAATTCATCTTGCCAAAGGAATGCAGTTTGGCTGATACTACAACGATCCTACTTGGTGCACATGCCTTTAACTTATCCAACAATAAATTGGTTAATAAGAAATGGCCTAAATGGTTGGTTCCAAATTGCATTTCAAATCCGTCTTCAGTCTCCATATACGGACACCATAAAACACCAGCATTGTTAATTAAAATATCCAAACGATCTTCATTCTCGTTAAAATGATTAGCAAAATGACGTATGGATTGAAATGATGCTAGATCGAGCTTTTGAAAGACAACTTGAGTATTACCGCTTAATTGAATAATTTCTTTGGCAGCTGTCGTCCCTTTACTTTCATTACGACAAGCTACAATAATTCTAGCGCCTCGTTTAGCTAAATCAATGGCCGTTTCTTTCCCAATACCAGTGTTGGCTCCAGTAATAATGACTGTCTTGTTATCCAGACGAGCTTTACTTCGACAGATACTACCTTGCACAAAATATCGTAGTAGTATAAGAGAAATCGCAGTGATACCAACAACAGCAGCAATTTCAGGAGTCGATGGCATGTTGACCATCATTGAGTTCAGCAATTTCAATGTCGGTGTTAGGGTGGATTTTCTTACTAAAATACGCTACTTTCTCCTGCACTATTGGAATCGATTTAGTACATTATTGAACTGCCGGTGAGTGGAAAACAACAGTTGAAAATAGGTACAGTCGAGTATTGATTTCTTCAGCGATGTTTACTGTTACGATGAGACAGACAATACAAATGCACAAATTCTACCATACTGTATAGTATATACGCGTATTTAGATTCATGACCTTTTTACTGCACGTCTAAAAAATCTGTTCATGGAGTTTATACTAATTACAGTGTAGTTTGCAACTTCTAAGTTGGAATAGTTGCTGTTTCTGCTAGGTACTACAGTCTTGACCTTGAGAAGAAATCTACTGAGAATTTCATATGCAACCCTTTAGCAGGCAATTGAATAGCTATTGACTAACAAATTGACTAACTAACCGACTAACTAACTAAAAAGTGGTTTTCAGGCACCGGCCTTTTATAGTCTCGTCAGCAACTCCTGGTGCACATAAAGTAAAATTATCCTTCTAAAGCGATAGAAATTAATATAAATATTGCCATTAAGGACTTCATAGATTGGAAGTTTATGTTGATATTTT
>NW_002061132.1:5064-8115 GCF_000150275.1 Trichoplax adhaerens
TGTAGTTTGCAACTTCTAAGTTGGAATAGTTGCTGTTTCTGCTAGGTACTACAGTCTTGACCTTGAGAAGAAATCTACTGAGAATTTCATATGCAACCCTTTAGCAGGCAATTGAATAGCTATTGACTAACAAATTGACTAACTAACCGACTAACTAACTAAAAAGTGGTTTTCAGGCACCGGCCTTTTATAGTCTCGTCAGCAACTCCTGGTGCACATAAAGTAAAATTATCCTTCTAAAGCGATAGAAATTAATATAAATATTGCCATTAAGGACTTCATAGATTGGAAGTTTATGTTGATATTTTAGCATACTGTCAATAAGGAGAGAAGAACTTATTCTTAAGCTGCTTTTGACTGCCCTACTACTAAACACTATAAAAATGATGGTATCATTGAACAATGTCATTGCAATTTCTAATGGCATTCTTACAAATCCTTTTACTCATCATTTCCTAGGTTGCAAGTTGCAGTTGCTATTTTGGCATACAGTCAATAAAGAGAGAATAACCTATTTCCTAAGTGATTGCCCCGGTACTGAACTAGACCTGAGAAACGTTCGGTTAACAACATTGTTGCAATTTCCAATGGCATCCTTACAAATCCTTTTACTGATCATTTCCTAGATTGCAAGTTGCAGTTTATATTTTAGCATAATGTAAATAAAGAGAGAACTTATTCCCTAGGCAGCTGTTGATTGCCCTAGTGCTGAACACTATAAAAATGATGGTATCATTTGACAACGTTATTGCAATTTCCAACGGCATTCTTACAAATCCTTTTACTGATCATTTCCTAGATTGCAAGTTGCAGTTTATATTTTAGCATATTGTAAATAAAGAGAGAAGAACTTATTCCCTAGGCAGCTTTTGATTGCCCTAGTGCTGAACACTATAAATGTGATGGTACCATTTGACAACGTTATTGCAATTTCCAACGGCATTCTTACAAATCCTTTTACTGATCATTTCCTAGATTGCAAGTTGCAGTTTATATTTTAGCATACAGTAAATAAAGAGAGAATGACCTCTTTCCTAAACAGCTTTTGGTTGCCTCAGAGTTGAACACTATAAAAACGATGGTACCATTTCATCCTTGTCATTGCTGCTCCCTTCCCTTTCAAAAGGCTTGACAAGGATGCGAATGATTTCTAGGCTCTGGGTCAGTGATATACTTGTAAACACCCATCTTAGTTTACTCCAGGAAAATATACTGCAATATTACGGTACGGGCAACTCCAGTTTGTACCTTAACCCTTTTAACGCAGCATGAATTCAATTCATGCGACTGTCATTCTAAATAACTCTCTTTAATCAATAACAGATAGTCCATCATCGATGCAAAACATGAAAATCATGTTCAAGTACGAGCATGAGCTCAGACAGTCAACAGGGTATCCATGAGGAATAAATCTGAAGCGAACATAGGTGTTTATTTTATCGCTAAATACATTAAATGGACCATTAATAATTCAATAATCATTGCATTCAATTAGTTTCGTTTAGTCTACATACAGTCACTGATAGACTACGTTTAATAATATGGAAGGCAGAGTAAAACGATCAATTAAATCCACATTTCTACCAATACCAGTGCTGCGGTGAGAAGTTTACAACAATTTGCCCTTACATCTTCCATTACCGTCGTCAAAAGGGTTATTAATGGTTTTTGCAAAGTCCAGTCATCTCTTCACTTAGTTCCCACAATTTTTTAGCAGCTCCATCATCACGTCCTTGTGGTGCACACTTTGCTTCTCGACAATCGGCAAAGTACTTACCGGTAACACCATCGATAGATTCATCGATTGCACAATAAATTGATGTTTGTGCTCCTTGCTTTGCCGTTTTCATGAAAAGCCAATAAAGAGGCTGTACTAGAATGTTCAAGAAGCTGTTTTGATAGATTGATAAATGACGAGCAATATCAGTCTTGACTGCACCTGGATGTAATGAATTAGCTGTCACACCAGTCCCTTGTAATCTTCTAGCTAATTCATGTGCAAATAAGACATTGGCCAGTTTACTATGGAAATAAGCCGTGTAAGAATTGTAATTTTTCTTGCCATTTAAATCATCGAAATTCATCTTGCCATGGAAATGCGCTTGTGATGATACTACAACGATCCTAGTTGGTGCACATGCCTTTAACTTATCCAACAATAAATTGGTTAATAAGAAATGGCCTAAATGGTTGGTTCCAAATTGCATTTCAAATCCGTCTTCAGTCTCCATATACGGACACCATAAAACGCCAGCATTATTAATTAAAATATCCAGACGATCTTCATTCTCGTTAAAATGATTAGCAAAATGACGTATGGATTGAAATGATGCTAGATCGAGCTTTCGAAAGACAACTTGAGTATTACCGCTTAATTGAATAATTTCTTTGGCAGCTGTCGTCCCTTTACTTTCATTACGACAAGCTACAATAATTCTAGCGCCTCGTTTAGCTAAATCAATGGCCGTTTCTTTCCCGATGCCAGTGTTGGCTCCAGTAATAATGACTGTCTTGTTATCCAGACGAGCTTTACTACGACAGATACCACCTTGCACAAAATATCGTAGTAGTCCGAAAGAAATCGCAGTGATACCAACAACAGCAGCAATTTCAGGAGTCGATGGCATGTTGACCATCATTGAGTTTTGCAGTTGCAACGCCGGTAAAAGGACGAGTTTGAATTGCAAATAAACAACAAAATGGCGTTGCTTTAGATAGGGTATAGACGTAAACCAGTCTAAATTAGATTTTACTGTTAAAATACTAGACTGTCTCCTGTATTATTCAACTCTGTTTAGTAGGTTATTTGTTTAAATAGGGTACATAGGCAAGCTAGATCAGATTTTACTGTTAAAATACTACACTGTCTCCTGTATTATTCAACTCTGTTTAGTAGGTTATTTGTTTAAATAGGGTACACAGGTAAACTAGTATGGATTTTACTGTTAAAACCCTAGACTGTTTCCAGCGTTATTCAACTCTATTCATTACGTTATTGAAGCGTCGTTGATGGTAGACTACAGAGTAAGGAGTGGAAAACATCCTAAGGGA
>NW_002061131.1:0-4055 GCF_000150275.1 Trichoplax adhaerens
GAACGTTGTAGCCCGATGCTTTAGACGTGCTTACTAACCGCACTCTTGTAGTAGCTGACCAATTTAAAACATAAACTTACGTCGAACTTTGCATATGTAGATAATGCATTTGTCCTTTCGATTACCTGTACGTATTTATAGTCGAATATTACCGTTAGATTGACTATCAATATAGTTTTGCATACCAGTTACGATTATAATAAGGAAGTTAAGTAGATTCTTTATACACACTAGTCTACTTATGCACAATGAATAAACCTATGATAACAACTATTAGCATCAATTGACCTCTAATTTTGTCAAGCAAGTTTTAACTTCAATTTACGCCCTATTTAATCGTTGATTATATCTGTGTTTCTCCAGATATGTCTTGAATGGAATGTTTTGTATCATCTTGTATAGCAAAAGTATGGTTAAGATTGTCTATTGGTGAATTAGTTTCTTGAGCCTGTTCGCTAGCATCATAAGTATTCTCAATCTGCGATAGGGAGTATAGAATTAATATAATTATTATAAAACATGGACCAATATACGAAATAATTCTAAATTAACTGCATTTTACCATAGCGACTGCAGGCCTGTCTCCACAGATACAAATTCCTGAACGATATCCAGTAATTACAGTTTCATATAAGCTGATAATTAAGGCAGGCGCTATTAAGACAAAATTTACTATAGCCATAGCTATTGATGCTGGTCTTTGTGTTAAGATAAATGGCAGTGATGTACATTCAGCAATTAGTAATCCAAGATAAGTTGTAATAAACGCCGATGCCATGAAATTTATGATAAAATAAGACGCCACCTAAGTAGTTAATATCCGTTAAATGTAGAATGTTAATTAAAGCAAGCGCTTGCTAGCACAATATCGGATAGAAATTAATTATAGTACATTGAATAGCCGTTAATAATATCTACGTACCAAATCTTCCGAATATTTAAATGCCAAGTTATTGCCTAATTGGCCAGCTAATATTAACTACAATTGCATTAAAGAGAATAAAATTTGTTAATGATAAGAATTCTATTCACGCAACAACTTTTCTAGAATAAGTGCATTTCCCTATTATCTATTTATTTACCTGGCAGCCAGTAGCGAAAGTATATAGTAGGTGTGTTGGAATTCCAACAAAAGGTTCTATAAATGTAACAATTATAAAGAGAAAGCCAAAGCAGCATAAAGTAATGCCAAAAGTGATATTTTGTGATGTTATTGGCATTCGTAATCGATTAAATAGCGTCAATTTGAAAACTGGAACTTCCTCCAAACTCGCCATTTTGAAGGTAATGATTGCTGAACCCACCAAATTAAGCAAACCAGCTATCATGACTAAAACATAAAATGCAATATAGGCCGCAAAAATTCGTCTTCCAATGATGTTAAAAACGAGATAAAGTGTGGATGAAACTATTAGAGCAAAAGACCAAAGACATGCCCATTTCGAAGTGATCAAAGACCAGGTAGTCTAAACCAGGAGAAGGAAATATATGATTTTAGTTGTATGATACTGTTTGCTACACTCTTCGGCAAAAATAAGAATCACTTATTGGGATATTACCAATGATTTAATATTTCTTAACTTTTGAGTTAAATGAGTAATGGTACCGCTCGCAATCATCTGATTCCCGATCCAGCAAATATATGAGAAATAATTAGGCGATCATTGTGTTAGTACTTATAAGATTGCAGGTTACGTAAAACAGTTTAGTCTTGTGGAATACTTACAATACTTCCGAGATAGCAGGTAGCTGGTGCAAAACCTCCTTGAAGAACTACTAGACTAACTATACCAAGTACAAGTGTAACACCTCCAGATACTAGCTGAAACAAGCCTGGGCCGAATAATCCGAAGAACAGAAAGTGTGCGTCGACTGGGGTTGTAGTGGAAGCCATTCCAGATTGTTGATTATTACTTTGTGTAGCGTCTCCTTCGAATGAGGCATTGACGGTAACGAGATAGCGAGCAAACTTGATAATGACATAGCCATTAAATACTCCAAAAATACACGATAGAATAAGCGAAATACTTGCAACTGCTAGCTCGACAACTTTGGAATTCCTTCTTGAAAATATGTAAATGATGTAAGAGTGAGACGCAATACTGAAAATCTCGCTAGCCACGCAAATCGTTGCAAAAAATATGATGCCAATTAACTAGATGAAATTAAAATGAAAATTGTTAATACAGTTCATTGTTGATTCACGCACTATATGCATGCTTATCTATTCCTGATTCTATTTGCTTTAACATAATTCTTTTAGGATGACTTTTGAAAGGTTTAAACTCTATAAAGTCTTAAAATTGCTAACATCCGCGAAACTGTTGACACGGAATTTGAATATCATAAATTGTATCATGATTGCAGCTCATGATCTAGCTTACCAGAGAATGCAAAGATTTTCGTACGAAACCGATGGCGCACATACCACATAAGAACATCTACAGTAATATCAGTGAGTGAATTAAAATTTTATCAAGGTTGCGTTACTATTCGCTACATTACAGTAAAATTATAAAAAGTAATATTAATTAATTAAACTTCTTTACACGTTACGAAAAGAGTATCGAACAGAATATACAATATGCACACTGGAATTGGTAAAAAATAAATTGTGTTAATGTATGCTCTCTATCCTAAATACTCAATGTACTTATATTAGACGAAAAATGCTAAACTTACCGCTATTGTAGGTAAAGCAGTGGAAATTAACAAATATTCATGACGAATTTCATCTAGTAGTATCCATCCCAATATTGCCAAAATGGTGCTGACCACACCTGAGGTTATTTGGATAATTCCAATGGTGAAAGCTGTCGGCATTTTTCACTTCTTATTTTCTTTCGATATAGTGCTATAATTTCAAATCTCCTACCGTTAAATCTTTTAGAAATCAAGATGAATAGTATTATTTTATAAGCATTCAGCCATGAAAAGTTCATACTTCAATATTATGAAATATGATAGCAATAATCGATTAGGCAATCTAGTTTATCATACGGAATTCCTATAGAAAAACGATCTAGTATTAAAATAGAAGGTTCCATAGATGATCGACAATTTTTTATTACAATTCATAAGGAATCAGAACTAAAAATACAGCCAAGTACGAGCCTAGTATTAGGTGATTGCGTGGACTTTCAAGGAAATTATATTTTTCATTTCCTGTAAATGTTGTTAACTTTGATTTACTCCATATTATTATGCAATGACAATAATCTAGGTTTTAGGCAGTCAGGTGTATCTACAAATCTGTATCTATATATGGCGGAAGATATGACTAGGCAGACGCTTAAAGTAGGCATTAATTAAGCATCAATTGTTCACCCTTCCTTCTTCCTATAATGATATGAATTAAAGGCTTTCAATGCTTTTTATTAAACGACGAAAGCTTATATACATTGATCAGTTTATACGTCTAAGTGACTAGAGTATGAATGACTCAATATAAAGTGTAATCAGATTATAGCTATCTAATAAAGTCTGCTTCTGATTAAGGTAACTTAACGTTATCTTTAAAATATTCTGCTTAGGATATTAGAATAACTGTTGAATAGAAACGACAAAATCTTGCACTGTACGATACAAGAAGTAGCCATACGAACAATAATTTTCTTAGTAACTTTTGTCGACGCTTACAATAAGCTATTATCATCTTTTAAATGTAGTCAGTAAAAATATTATAATTGTAAACATAGTTTCAAAGTAATATAAATCCAATCACATCACTGAACGGAGCTATTTTATTAGATGATATATATGTTTACAGAAAGATGCCCAAGGTTATATAATTAATGAACTAAGTTTACTGAAATTATTGGTTTCACTATTTTTAGATCAATCCCTGCTGCAATCACTAGACTCATCTGATCATTTATCAAGAGAATTTACATTTATTTAATAGTTCTTTGATATCTGTTGGTAGTGACCTCTCTTCCCAATATACTACCTTGAAAATATGTTTTTTTCTTCTTTAGACAATATTACAATCCTTATATATCAATAAATTGTAGTAAAACTAGTACGTGGTAGCACATTCGTTGCATAACTATTTG
>NW_002061131.1:5128-9827 GCF_000150275.1 Trichoplax adhaerens
TCCGATGTCTATTCATTCTTTTTACTATGGAAATGTATGTGGAAGACGAATTCAATTTTAGAATAGGCTCTGAGGAAGTAATAGATGAAGTAGTAGGGCAGGTATTTGATGAAGTTTGATGGAGATGAATATTGTAATTCTTCGATGTGTCTAAATATGCATACTTGTAAAAAGATGAAATTGAATTTGGTAATGAGCTCCATGAGTCTACTGTAAAACGTAGATGATGTACTGTCGGAAGCTATGGGATGAAAATGATTACTTCTATGTTCATGAAAAATGGTGTTGATTACATCTCTAGGTACTACTGTAATACAATCGATACTGTAGAAAGGTACTTAATGGAATAATCATCAATTCTTCTTCTTGTCCAAATGTATGCAAAGGATGAAATTGAATTTGGAAAAGGGCTATTCATATTGGCCATGTATTGTTTATATAGTGTTGTATCATGGGAAGATAGATATCTGATAGTGATTTTTACTGTCTCAGTACTGTACATCTATCGGCACTACAATACAGTATATAATGAATCGATGATGAATTCTAATTTTGTACGACACATGGTTAGAGTAGTAGCGAAGTATGTTTGTAAGATGTGTATAGCATTGAGGAAAAAGGATTGCTGCAACTGCTAAGTTGGTAACAAGAGACCATCAGGTTGAGTAACGATTGAATTTCAATCTGCAGTTTCCAAATGGTAAAGTATTCATGGTGTACAACATGACGAAATTGACTACCAAGTCGATGATCTAAGTGATTTAATCAAGTGTATTCTTATCATGAATATTAATCTATCGTGATGAATTGTATGGTTATTTAGTTGCTAATTATTCTTGAAACACGCCGTCTATGTATCATGCAATCTACCATGGTCAGATTGATCATTATCCTACTTGTACTTTATCAACTTGGACATGATAATGTTAAATGAATTCTTTTTCACCCTCTTTGATGACAGTTTTAATAAGAGTAGGAAAAAATAGATTGAATACTTACGATTCGATCCAATCAATCCAATTAGAAGCGATCTTAGCTGATGCAAAATTGGTTCTAACAATTTTCTTCTTGTTTTCTCACCTCAATCAATCTACTGGTCACAATCTGATCCGTTGATGGTAGTGCTAGCAAAAATAGAAGAATTTTAGACTGGATTGATCATCAGTTCCTGTAGTCAAGAGCTCGATGGCTTATTTCTCTCTCTTTCTCTTCCTCACCTTGGTCAGTCTCCCGCTTTGGGTCTAGCTGGCTTCGACCTAAAAAAACAAAATAAAAAATTAGATTATTGAATTGTCATCCACAATACAGTATTATTTAGTACTGTACTGTACACTGGAGGTGTTGCTGAATTGTACAGTACACTGTACTGTACAGATCGACGTAGTATTGTA
Source organism: Trichoplax adhaerens (assembly GCF_000150275.1). Classification (NCBI taxonomy): domain Eukaryota; kingdom Metazoa; phylum Placozoa; class Uniplacotomia; order Trichoplacea; family Trichoplacidae; genus Trichoplax; species Trichoplax adhaerens. Next base: position 6,520 of record NW_002061131.1, read on the forward strand.
ACGAAGCAGGTAGTACTGTAGTAGGTAGGGCAAACGTATGGGTTTGCCCTGCCTACCTGGTCGTCTTCTTCCAATAGTCCTTGTCTAACCGAACCTAAAATATCCCCTTGCAATTTGCAAAAGAAGAGAAAAGCGAGGTAAAATTACAGTAAAAATAATCAGTGTGAGCCTTAGGCACAATCTATGCGATTTTTTCATGTCTTATTAATGAACCAGCGTGGTCTAAATGCAGTGATTAGTCCCGGACTACAGGAGTAGACAGTCTGCAAAGAGCTCTTCTAAGCAGCAGATAGATGACGGCTTTGTTATAATATCATTGGCAAAGCTGCTAAAATTGAAAAGAAATTGGCGATAAACTCATCATTTGTGTGCTTAATCAATTAATATGAAGAGTCGACTATAATAATAGTTCTAGTCGTAAGAGAAAAACCCTCCAGTGTGCACTCTAAAGTACTCGTGTAGACTGTAGACTGGAAAGGTCATCCAAAGTCAACTTGAACTCGTTCAAAATGGAGGAGTGGTATGCTTCTGTCTCGATGTCCCATCTTGTATCTGGGTAGAAAACATACTAGAGTTGTAGGGATAAAATCGCATCTTTTAATAGGGTTAGTGCACCTGACTAAGATAACAGATCATGGCCGACATTGGCCCACAGATATCATCAGTAATGCTACCTAGACGAGTTTATGATACAGAACCATAATGCAAGATCGATATCATGACCGACATTGGCCCACAGATATCAACAGTAATGCTGCCTAGACGAGTTTATGATACAGAACCATAATGCAAGATCGATGAAATTTGACGATGGATGCCTCACAGTATTATAACTTACTAGCAAATGCCTAGAAAACATACTAGAGTTGTAGGGATAAAGTCGTACTTTTTATAGGGTTAGTGCACCTGACTAAGATGATAATAGATCATGACTGATATTGGCCCGCAGATAACAACAGTAAAGCTGCCTAGACGAGTTTATAATACAGAACCATAATGCAAGATCGATGAAATTTGACGATGGATGCCTCGCAGTATTATAATTTACTACCAAAGGCCTATTACTGGAATCAAAGTGATGCTGTTTGCGTTGCTCCAGTAAGTAAATTTTATCGTTTAAGATATTCCATCCTACAATCTGAGATATCAAGTCGCCCCCCCCCTACCCCTACCCAAAATAAAGATGGAATAAAATCCACTCTACAGTATCGACATTAACGAGTAAAAGACAAACAAGGACATACAGTATTAATTAACAGCACTTTAATAGTACCGCTGACAATAATATAGATTGTCCTTGATAGTATCTTGGATACAGTAGAATATCGCAGCCGATCACCACCGCACAATGTCAGCTTTGATGGAGAAACAGCAAATTACTGGGATAATTCATTCATTAATTTAATAGCTATAGATACCAATCTTGTGCAATTATACCTTCGATACTATTCTAAACGCTCGTTTTAATAGAGTAAAATAAGATAAATATAAAAATTAATTCGATTAAAATTGTTGATGTACAATGTATTTATTTAACTTTATGATTCTATGGAGTTGAAAGGGTATTACGGATATTGATGGATTGACTAAAATAGTATACCGTGGAATTGATGATGATGTGATTTTACGTGTAAATTGGATCAAAACTCGCTAGTCATTGAGAACACGTTGCAGTGTGTGCCGTATTCATTTGCAAATCCCACCTTTACTTTACATTATGGATATGGCCAGACCCGTGAATTGATCCACCATTCTGTAATGCTAGAATTATAATTCATAGGCGTGAAGGGTTAGTTCATAGACATTAGTATTGTAAACTCTGCATGTATAACAATCATCGCTTTTCAATCAATAAGGTGAATAAGAGTACAGATGGACAGCTTTTACGCCAAATTTGACTACGTGGCCTGTCTGAAAAGCGAATCAAGGGTAGCACGAATCTTCAATGTACAGTTGATTGAAAATCACCGCTTTTAAATGTGCACGATCTACGATTTGGATGTACTCACATTAATGAGAAGATTGTGGAATAATGGATGAATTATTCGTATGTGGCAATATCTACAGTTATTCTAATGTAGAATTATGAATTAGAAATAAACGTATTTAGGTCATACTTGCACAATGTAGAAACAGGCTACAGCATGAAAGGCTAGCCTTCAATCTCGATTAAATTCTTTTAGAATTACTACCGTAATTGAAGGCTTTCTAAGTCACTTTCTTGAGCTAATACTAAAATGATGTACAAACAATAGGCACGTAAATCAATACCCAAGCAAAATGGCGATAAACCAGAATTTTACGTCAGCGATATTTAGACGTGCGGGTTAAATTTATCTTAGCGACTTTTTGGTAAGGGTATGGTCTTGGCAGCTATTACCATGAAAAATGATAAGCTTTACTCTATACGATTACAACAAAAATGTGTGGAAAATATCCTGATATTTCACTTAGAAATCTCAAATGACTTTCTACACACCCTCAGAGTGAGTAGAAGTGAAGATGATAGCGTTATGTTCTCTATCGCGACCCTAGGTCAATCATGCAATACTCGGTTAGATAGAGAAGACCTTCTCTATCTTCGGTTATACACTGCAAAGTAGCCTGATGCGTGGAGCCCACTTCTTTATTCTGGGTTGCCTTTCCCACAAGTGATATATCCAAATCGTTGACAGTGTACGTTTAAAAGCGGTGTTTTTCAATCAATAGAGTGAATAGAAGTCAAGATGCTAGAACTTGCCAAGCTATCTACCAGCTTGGATCTTATAGTACGCTTGTGAAACACTTGAGCTACTCGATATGTCTTATTGATGACGGTAGTCCGAAGTAGTAGGTAACTTTACTACAGTTGCATTGCTCAAGATAGTGGATAGAGAATGATGCAACTATTTTAAAGATGATGATGATTGTATGACAGTTCAATCAAGACTAGTCATTTATAGCATGATGCTGTGTCGTACAAATATAGACTACATATAAGTGTGCTTATTCTGTGATGAAACTATCAATCCATTCTGTTCAGCTTTCGAATCTCCCTTGTTATTTCGTTGACCTGAATTAAGTATACTATCACGCATACGACGATAACACACCATGAAGAAACTACAATGACTGAATAAGATGTAAGATTCCACGTTACGGCTATAGATATTAGATATTATTGCTTGCACGAATTTCTCTACTATTTTTATAGTCTATAAAATAAATAAGTAAAACATAAATTGGAGTTGTAGATAGTGCAGGGGTACGTTCGAAAGTCTCCCTTCATCAAATGATGCAGAGAGTATAGTTGTCTCATTTTTGATTTG
>NW_002061130.1:0-4614 GCF_000150275.1 Trichoplax adhaerens
GGGTTTATGTAAATATTATTGAGAAGGTATAAGTGATTGATACACATTAGTAGGTACTATTAGTTCTATTGCTCTCATGCATTTCGTAGTGTTACCCTACTGTAGTTCCCTGTCCCGGTTATTTTTGATTGTTATATATTATATAACAAAAAGTGTTTCTAAGAGGATAATGTCAGTTAGTCTGCGATCTGATAGGCGAAAGCGAAGTGAACAACGTGGAAATGCACGATCAGTACGTACATTAAATCAATCTGTTTTAAATATAGTAGTACCCGGCTATTACCGGGATATATATAATGTCGAATGATAATACTATCTGTTAATTACTAATAAATGGGTACATTATCGTAAACCGTCAGCAAAGCGACGGGAGTTTGGACTAGTGACTTCCAAATTAAGTGATGGATTACAGTACTTGAGTAAAAGTCCCATGTGATGATGCTCCTTGGTAACCTTAAAATATTAAGTTATAAATTGCTAATGTTCTATTCATACTTTAGCTCTGCAGTAACCATAAAATTAAATTATGGATTACTTAAGTTCAATCCAGGATTAAGCTCTGTGGTAACCCTTAACATTAGCTGTTAGTTCGTCGGCATTTTGCTGCTGACGGTAAATGTGATATCTAGTGGTAGTGTCATAGCCAATACATAGCCAATAAGAATACACGAGTAAATAAACAGCAATACATCGTGAAATCTAAACCGTAAGAGCGGACTAGATTACACGATCGCGTCGAGTTTAGAAACACAATGTAATCTAATTTACTGAGTGTAGTGTACTAGAGAGAACAGTCATACTACACTTGAGCAAATTATAGATATAGAGAATTAAAATATTATAGATATAAAATTGTTTAAAGGTGAAAGATAAGTTAGACTGGAAACCATTACGAGAATTGTTGACGCTTTGTATGGAAATAACTGAAATGAGGTGTTATATCGAACTATTCAAGTCAGTAACTGCTACACAGAGACTTAGAAATACGTTCTAAATCTTGATGAGATGCTCAAATAGCCTCGGTTCATATTTTAGGTTTTTGAATGTGCTACTTTGCATTTAAATCATATTTACCGTGTTCTACGACGAATGGTAGCGAAAATGCTTGAGACCTCGACTAAAGCACAAGCTAGCATACTATAATGCTCAAGAGAGTGAACAACACAACCTGATTATGAATTTATGCTCTCCGGTTTGCAGGAGCAGCAGATTATTTATTGCTAAACGTAATCGATACAGTCAGCAGTGATAGTGTAGTAACAGTGTACCGCAGAGGATATAAATAACAGTATGGTCGTTATAAAATTTACTTCACAGTAAATAGTATTCAACATGGAAACGCTTATCCAATACTTCTGACAACTCAAGTGTAATAAACTTTGATCGAAAATTTTACAGTACTGTACATTAATTCATGTCTGCATCATTTTAAGCACAAATACTGAGGGAAAAACTTCCATTATTAACTGAAATAAAGGAGCCAACTTCTTTTTATTATGTTCATTAATTTAATGGCATCACATAATCAGAGATCGTAAATGATTTGGCGATTTTCTTCCATATTGATTTGATGGTCGTACACTAGCGAAGGGCGTACTGTAGACGTTTATTTGCAGAGAACGGAATAGCACCGCCCCTAGCAGAACATCATAAGTCAACCTTAAAGATGCTCCGGTCACCTGTGACGTCAGTGTTTGTAGCCTAATAAATTTACCAATAAATAGGCAAAGTACTGTACGTCAGAAGGACTTCCAACGTCTCCTGTAAGCGTGCACACTTTGCTGAAAGATCTTTGTCGGAACTTTTACGATTTCATAATGCCCAGCTACCGTTTAACGTACTTTGAGGCTCGAGGTCGTGGCGAAATTGCTCGCTACTTATTCGCTTTAGCTGATATCCCTTATCTAGATATTCGTGTTAATTTGAAAAAATGGAAAAAGATAAAAGGCGGTTAGTGCTGTAATGTGCATTTACACATTGCTAATTTTGCCCCCCAAAATCAATCCAGCGTTATCCAGCTTCAATCTACAAATAGAATGCAGGCAGAGAAATTCAGTATGTATCCTAATCTCTCTAGCTGTACGCAATCTACACAATCGTAGTACTACAGCTTTAGTGTTGTCAAGACAGCGAAACAGAATTTACTTTACTTCCTTTTATCGCTTCTATACAATTGTCAATTTAACTATTAGTGGTAATCTGTCAGGAATTGACATAGTATTCCTACTGTACTTTTTAACTACGTAAAAATATAATAACTACATAATATAAACAATTATTTACGATGAAAATGATTGAAAAGTTTTAATCTAAATTGCAGATTCTAAGGCTCCTTTTGGACAACTTCCGATATTAGAAGTTGATGATAAAGTACTGTGCCAAAGTGACGCAATTGCAGTCTATCTTGCTCGAGAATTTGGTAGGCATTGATAATACTGTATAAGTACTTAAGATATACGAGTAAATCTAATTGCTACTCGTCTTACACTATAATTATTTATCTATTTCTTATAGTTAATTGTAGGATGTTATTACTATACACTTGTACGCTTATTACTCCTTAGTTACGGCTTTAATTAAACATAACTCGCATTGATCTTGTATAATTATACTTCATTTTCGAGTTTTACAACGATAAAGGCACACAAAAAGATTGTCAAGTTTATTTTGCTTTGTTTAATCGATTTATTAATGCAACGGATATAGCTAGATAAACCTTCATCATCTGAATACCTGATGTAATAATATGTTATATTGTAGGATTAGCTGGTAAAACTAGTTGGGATGAATACAGAGTTTACGTCGTTCAAGGAGCTGTTACTGATGCTATGACTAAGATTATTGGTATTCACTTCGAAGAGGACAGAACTAAAAAGGCAAGGCATCAGTATCGTAGATTTATAATAATATGATATGGCATACAATACAGTACTGTATTCAATGTAATGCATTTACTAGTAACTGGTATTTACTGGGCAGTTATCGTTAGATATCTTAATCAATGTTTTATGATGGTTTAAGTTATTATCTATTTATTACCTTCTTGTTATTTGCGGAAAGTACAGAAACTATTCTAAGCACGTAGTAATATGCAGTGACTCATGTAATAGTTTGTCAACTTTAGAAAGTTAATATGTATTTATGCATCCGGTGTCATCTTTCTACAGGCCGAAAAACAGAAAGATTTCTCTGAAAATTTTCTTCCTTCATGGTTAAGTGCTGTTGAAAAAGTATATAAGGAAGGTGGTACCAGTTTTTTCGTTGGTGACTCAGTAAGTACTAAGTAATACATGTGAGATAGCTCCAAGCTATAATCTACAGATATATACTGTGTAATCGCTATCAACATATTCTTACTGTAATTGCATTTTACTTTTAGTTGACCCTTGCCGATTTATACTTTTTCAACGTCTGTGAGACCATCCAAGTCTTTAGCCGAGGTAGCAAAGATATCTTTAAAAGTGCCCCTGCTCTGGATGAGCTGTTCGATCGCATAGCTAATACTCCCAAAATTAAAGCTTGGAGAGAAAAGCGCCCGAAAACACATTTCTAAACATGCAGTAAAGTTGCAGCGATTTTATTTTCCTTTAGATTGGTAATTTGCGTTGCAATTCCTAACTTATGCTGGTCAGTATAAGATTCTTACAGTACTTTTTACCTCAAGATTTCTTCATGTAAAACGAATAGCTCTAAGGTAGTAATTTCCTGCAGAGTAGTGATTTTTGAAATAGTATTTATATCGCTAAGGGGGACCACTGGGCCTTTAAATTTTGATTTGATGTAATGCTCTAATGAAAATTGAATAAACGTAGAATCTTTATAGTGTTTTCTACACAGCCATTTTGATTGTTACATTTTCTTATAACGGTTGTTATTGACAGAGCAAGCTTTGCTTACAAACGCAAGCGATCCTTAGACACATTATAATGATTGGTATAGAATTGACCACAGTACTAAGGGCATTGTACCGCACTGTCGATATCTTACAGTACCTGCTAATCTTAACTTGGTATGTCCATCACCGTACATTAGTTATCATAATGCGCTTTGGATTATTAACTAATCTTAATATAGCATAGTACATTACTATTACCGGGATATATATAATATCGAATGATAATACTATCTGTTAATTTTATTAACAAATTGAGCATAAACGTATATTTGACAGTTTCGCTTACCAACCTTAACATAGCATTAATACTGTATATAGTAACCATCCTTATTCGGTAAACATACTAATACGAAAGTTACTTAAGGAAATTTGAATTGGTATAGAAATGAATGATCTCTAGGGTTTATGTAAATATTATTGAGAAGGTATAAGTGATTGATACACATTAGTAGGTACTATTAGTTCTATTGCTCTCATGCATTTCGTAGTGTTACCCTACTGTAGTTCCCTGTCCCGGTTATTTTTGATTGTTATATATTATATAACAAAAAGTGTTTCTAAGAGGATAATGTCAGTTAGTCTGCGATCTGATAGGCGAAAGCGAAGTGAACAACGTGGAAATGCACGATCAGTACGTACATTAAATCAATCTGTTTTAAATATAGTAGTACCCGGCTATTACCGGGATATATATAATGTCGAATGATAATACTATCTGT
>NW_002061130.1:6322-9808 GCF_000150275.1 Trichoplax adhaerens
CGTCAGCAGTGATAGTGTAGTAACAGTGTACCGCAGAGGATATAAATAACAGTATGGTCGTTATAAAATTCACTTCACAGTTAAATAGTATTCAACATGGAAACGCTTATCCAATACTTCTGACAACTCAAGTGTAATAAACTTTGATCGAAAATTTTACAGTAGATTAATTCATGTCTGCATCATTTTAAGCACAAATACTGAGGGTAAAAACTTCCATTATTAACTGAAATAAAGGAGTCGACTTCTTTTTATTACGTTCATTAATTTAAACGGCATCACATAATCAGAGATCGTAAATGATTTGGCGATTTTCTTCCATATTGATTTGATGGTTGTACACTAGCGAAGGGCGTACTGTAGACGTTTATTTGCAGAGAACGGAATAGCACCGCCCCTAGTAGAACGTCATAAGTCAACCTTAAAGATGCTCCGGTCACCTGTGACGTCAGTGCTTATAGCCTAATAAATTCACCATTAAATAGGTAAAGTACGTCAGAAGGACTTCCAACGTCTCCTGTAAGCGTGCACACTTTGCTGAAAGATCTTTGTCGGAACTTTTACGATTTCATAATGCCCAGCTACCGTTTAACGTACTTTGACGCTCGAGGTCGTGCCGAACTTGCTCGCTACTTATTCGCTTTAGCTGATGTCTCTTATGAAGATGTTCGCGTTACTTCAGAAGAATGGAAAAAGATAAAAGGCGGTTAGTGCTGTAATATACTTTTAAAAATTGCTAATTTTTGCCCCCCAAAATCAATCCAGCGTCATCCAGCTTCAATCTACAAATAGAATGTAGTGCAAAGAAATTTAGTATGTATCCTAATCTCTCTAGCTGTACGCAATCTACAGAATCGTAGTACTACAGCTTTAGTGTTGTCAAGACAGCGAAACAGAATTTACTTTACTTCCTTTTATCGCTTCTATACAATTGTCAATTTAACCATTAGTGGTAATCTGTCAGGAATTGGCATAATATTCCTACTGTACTTTTTAACTACGTAAAAATATAATAACTACATCGTGTAAACAATTATTTACGATGAAATTGATTGAAAAGTTTTAATCTAAATTGCAGATTCTAAGGCTCCTTTTGGACAACTTCCGATGTTAGAAGTTGATGATAAAGTACTGTGCCAAAGTGACGCAATTGCAGTCTATCTTGCTCGAGAATTTGGTAGGCATTTATGATATAAGTACTTAAGATATACGAGTAAATCTAATTGCTACTCGTCTTGCATCATAATTATTTATCTATTTCTTATAGTTAATTGTAGGATGTTATTACTATACACTTGTACGCTTATTACTCCTTAGTTACGGCTTTAATTAAACATAACTCGCATTGATCTTGTACAATTATACTTATGTTTCGAATTTTACAACGATAAAGGCTCACACAAAGATTGTCAAGTTTATTTTGCTTTGTTTAATCGATTTATTTAAGCCATAGATATAACTAGATAAACCTTCATCATCTGAATACTTGATGTAATAATGTGTTATATTGTAGGATTAGCTGGTAAAACTAGTTGGGATGAATACAGAGTTTACGTCGTTCAAGGAGCTTTTGGTGATGCTATGACTAAGATTATTGGTGTTCACTTCGAAGCGGACGAAACTAAAAAGGTAAGGCATCAGTATCGTAGATTTATAATAATATGATATGACATACAATACAGTACTGTATTCAATGTAATGCATTTCCTAGTAACTGGTATTTACTGGCAGTTATCGTTAGATATCTTAATCAATGTTTTATGATGGTTTAAGTTATTATCTATTTATTACCTTCTTGTTACTTGCGGAAAGTACATAAACTATTCTAAGCACGTAGTAATGTGCAGTGACTCATGTAATAGTTTGTCAACTGTAGAAAGTTAATATGTTTTTACGTATCCGGTGTCATTTATTTATAGGCCGAAAAACAGAAAGATTTCTCTGAAAATTTTCTTCCTTCATGGTTAAGTGCTGTTGAAAAAGTATATAAGGAAGGTGGTACCAGTTTTTTCGTTGGTGACTCAGTAAGTATTTAGTAATACATGTGAGATAGCTCCAAGCTATAATTTATAGATATATGCTGTGTAATCGCTATCAACATATTCTTACTGTAATTGCATTTTACTTTTAGTTGACCCTTGGCGATATATACTTTCTTATCGCCTGTGAGACCCTCCAAGTCTTTAGCCAAGGTAGCAAAGATATCTTTAAAAGTGCTCCTGCTTTGGATGAGCTGTTCGATCGCATAGCTAATATTCCCCAAATTAAAGCTTGGAGAGAAAAGCGCCCGAAAACACAATTTTAAACATGCAGAAAAGTTGCAGCGATTTTATTTTCCTTTAGATTGGTAATTAGTATTGCAATTCCTAACGTATATTGTAAGCGACTTCCCTAACTTATAGCTGATTGGTGCCAATATTCCCTTGTTTGTTCTGTGTGCCTTGTGATCTTTAAATCCCTTTCAATAAATTTGCTCGTATTAGAACTACCAGCTGCGTTACTTATCTCTATATTACTGTAGGTACCAATGTACTGTGCGTCTTTGTATGCAGTATAATGGGATCGAATGGCTGAACATGATATTAGAAAATAATACAAGACAGTTTTGGAAGGAATAGATATTAGACTTGACGCTATCGAGAAAATTGTTTATGCTGTAACGATTGAATGGAGTTATCAAATGATCATTGCTATAATAGTATAATACAGTACAGTATATCTTACCCAGATTCTTAAATTCTTAAATCCTTAAATGAACCTGGATACAGTATCAAGCTGAACATTTTAGGACGGTACTGTCGCATAAACACCAGCTACAGTAGCAATCTAAATGACTTGCAAATTAAGTGATGGATTACAGTACTTGAGTAAAAGCCCCCTGTGATTATGCTCCTGGTAACCTTAAAATATTAAGTTATAAATTGCTAAGATGCTAACACCAGCTACTGTAGCAATCTAAATGACTTCAAAATTAAGTGATGGATTATAGTACTTGAGTAAAAGTCCCATGTAATGATGCTCCTTGGTAACCTTAAAATATCAAGTTATAAATTGCTAATGTTCTATTCATACTTTAGCTCTGCAGTAACCATAAAATTAAATTATGGATTGCTTAAGTTCAATCCAGGATTAAGCTCTGTGGTAACCCTTAACATTAGCTGTTAGTTCGTCGGCATTTTGTTGCTGACAGTAAATGTGATATCTAGTGCTAGTGTCTGCAGTGGCAGCCCTTGAGTTTTGGTTATCAACTTTTCCCATAGTCATTGTCGGTGGTTTTCCAATGATGTCGTGTAGAGAACCCTACTGTACAGTACTGTACTGTACTGTACTGTACTGTGTGACGTCAGTGTAGATAGCCCTAGTGATAGGTCAGACAAGAAAACTTCAAATACGTCATAACAATTTCAAAATCTTCCCTGCTTTAAGCAATCCACAGAGTGTGCAGTGCACGCTTGCTGAAAAATCTTTGTCGCAATTTTTACCAAT
>NW_002061129.1:0-2779 GCF_000150275.1 Trichoplax adhaerens
ACACTGACCTAAATTCAGGCGGATAGCTTGGCTGCAACTTGATCCGTATTATTATCGCTATTGATTCTGGGTAATTCGTCGACGTCTGAAGCTTCCATGACAGTAATAATTTCTTTCTCAACTGAATTAATAGTCGTTTTATTCTTGAGGATTCCAACTACAAATTCTTTAACTTAGCTTGGCCAAATAAATGTGAATTTTCTTCCTTGGATTGCTGTCGTTCATTGAAATGCTGCTTTTGAACAGTAGGTGACTTGAACTCCTTAATACTTCTAACGGTCAGCTTTCAAATCGGTCTCGTACCACTCGTAACGCACCCAACCGGACCGTATCGGATCGGTACCATATCGGGCCGTTCTGTACTGGTACTACAGTAACTAGGAACTGGACTGCACGTCTAGCCGTTATGATCGTACTGTACTGTATGCTGCACCCAGTACTGGGTGCAGCATACAGTGCAGCAGTAGTGTTGACGTGTTGTGCTATGTTTACATTTACTGTACACCTTCAGGAGAGGATAGTTTAAATTTCCCGCAACTCTTGGATCTCTACTGTAGCCATGCCGTAGACTAGTGTAGTGCAACTTTCTTCTTTTTTTACGCGTATTTACGACGAAACCCGCAATCGATCCAGCTCGCTCAATTCTACTCCAATCGCATTTCTTAAGAGCAATAATGAGAATAATCGTTATAGATAGATATACTGTATTATTAAACTCGACATCTCATAAGTACCGCATACGGATATACTCATATAATATATAAAATAAACCGGCTATATTAAATACATGATAAGTTTATGCCTAACTGAATGTGTTAATAAATCTTATCGACGTTTAAACCGCCTTATTTAATACCTGATAAGTTAATGCCTAGCTAAATGTGTTAGCGTATCTTGTCAAGATTTAAACCGGCCTTATTGAATACCTTTATGTCTCACTAAATATATTAATGTGTCCCAGTGACATTTAAAATTTCCCATATTGAATAATTGACAAGCTTATATCTAATGGACAATATCAACGTGTCTTACAAACATTTAGCTACATCATTAGCGATATTGTAGACTTTTATAACGTTAATTCAACATAGCTTTCAAAAAGCACCAGTAGGAGAGATTTTATCTATAAATTCGAAGTATAAGTCGTTAGAAAATAATTTAATCTACATTATTTAGCGAATATATAGATCAAAATATTGTATCTATAAATATACATCGATTAGTATACAGTACAGTATATGCACATAAATAGACTTAAATACTCTAATAGTCATCTTTCTGTTTACTTATTTTCTCTCGCTCATAAAGATTAATGCTGTTATCTAGAAGTTATAGTAGATCTAACCTGACTTATTCAATACTAGTTAATAATTTCATGCTCGCTAAAATATTCACTTATCTTAGTTTTGACATTAGATACAGGAATATTATAGATTTTTAAAATGGAATATACTATATAATACCATTGAATAACTCTTATTTATGGAAATGAAAGTACAATCAAAAAATATTAAAATAGGATCCTATCTGTAAATTTGAAATATAGTTTTATCTAAAACATTTTACCTATTTCATTTAGTGAGTATGGTATATGGACCTAAATGTTCTTGAAATAATTAATATACAGTATGCTAATCTTCTCTTAGTCATAAAACTACTATTCTTATTTGTAGGCTATAAAAGTTCTAATCTCGTAGTAATCGCTTGCTATGAATCATTTGAAATGACATTATCGGATAAATTAGCTAAATTCAAGTCATAGAAGTCATCAACATTAGCTTATTAAATACATCGAGTACTAGCTCAACTAATAAGACTTTACGCTTACGTAAAGGCTCTCAAATAGAATTATTTACAAACAAATAACAAAGTAAATAAGCAACAACTATAACTTTTACAAATCAGATGAACCTTACTGTACTGTAGTTTTCGTCAGGCCAATACAAGTTTTTTCTTACCTCTATGGTCAGGCCAGTCAGTGTCTCAGGGTGGTTTACAGTACACTGTAGTGCAAAGACTTCGCACTGTAACAGATATTATATCACAAGATTGTACTTTGGCATCACGAGCGGTTGCAAGTAAAATAATTTTTACTTGTTGACGCCCTAAAACTGTTATTGCAACGTTTTATCACGGTACGACAGAATAACATAAGAAAGATTAAGTCTTAAGTGATAATAAATTTAAAATTTTTACAGTAAAGGAAGCTACTTGCAAAGTTGCAATAGTCAACACAATTTTCGTTTTACCCGAATAAACAGTTACAAGGTTGAATTGTATAGTACGCTCGCTATATACGCGTATGTTACTTGATATCGGAACTACTTATTTTTATTAGATTTATACCCATTATAAGTAAAGGCTGTAATACGGGTATTCCATCTATCTGTAATGTTAATCTGGTGGTATCTTATTTATTGCACACGAGTTTTCAATAAAATTCATGCGATGTCTACAAGTGCTATTGATCCTAACGGACTTCAACATTATGGCTGCCTTCTTCTTAGCGGCATATATTTACAGCAAAAAGAATGCACGAAGGCCAAATAATTAATAGACAAAGCGCGAGAAATAGCTGAAAAGTGAAAGGTGAAATGATAATTGCGGAAAGTTTACGTAAATATGGTGACATTAAGCGAGTGGAAGGAGATTGTAATAAGACATTGAATATGAAATCAGTTAGTATAAAATTAAGGTATATAGGCGAATATAATCCGAGTGTCGCTAATTCATATGAAGAGATAGATAGGGATATTTACTATGGTCATCAGTAAGTAAG
>NW_002061129.1:5610-8359 GCF_000150275.1 Trichoplax adhaerens
CCCTCGAGCTAACGTTAACGACTAAGAGTGGAAACACAACGCTTACTACTCAAAAGGTCACTTTATAACAATTTTAGCTACTTATTACCGTCAGATCGATTGAGATAATTGATATAAATGTTAACTAGGTATGGGCTGTCATCAGCCATCAGCTTACCTTTATCAATTCTCCAAGGAAAGATCGCTTAGAATTTTCGCAAATTCTCAACTGCATCTGGGCGTTGGTTTGATGCAACTTAAGTACTGTACAAAAGTCATGACCGTACAGTACATGTGGCACGTGACGTACTGTACAGACGTCATGACCGTACAGTACTGTACATATGGCACGTGACGTACTGTACAGTGTACAGTACAGCATGTTTACCTTCGTTTTAGAATTTCGATGAAAAATCGACTTCCTTCATTGCAATTAAAATGACTTAATATTATATGTGCTGGTAGATGAAGGTTCATGCTAGTATAAAATCGATACAGTTTTGATATTGATAATAGCATTTAAATAGAATTCTTATATTCTAAGCGAACGTAAACATGCTGTACAATACAATTCTACTGTATGAAAAATGAAAAATACTGTACAGTTCTGTACTGTACTGTTGTAGATTATAGATTACGTAATATTACACTGGCCATTTTATACCATTTTGTAATATTACACCAGCCATTTCGCAGCACGATGAAAAATAATAATATGCTAATAGCAGGACTAAAAGGCCAATTGGATATGCATAATATCTCAAACTTTATTCTTGTTCTTAATTAATGACGTACACTTTATTAAGATTGCACATCACATCATGACTTATTACTCCAAAACCACTTTGTAATAGCAGGACTAAAAGGCCAATGGGATATGCATAATATCTCAAACTTTATTCTTGTTCTTAATGACGCACACTTTATTAAGATTGCACATCACATCATGACTTATTACTCCAAAACCACTTTGTAATAGCAGGACTAAAAGGCCAATGGGATATGCATAATATCTCAAACTTTATTCTTGTTCTTAATGACGTACACTTTATTAAGATTGCACATCACATCATGACTTATTACTCCAAAACCACTTTGTAATAGCAGGACTAAAAGGCCAATGGGATATGCATAATATCTTAAACTTTAATCTTTGTTCTTAATGACGTACACTTTATTAAGATTGCACATCACATCATGACTTATTACTCCAAAACTACTTTGTAATAGCAGGACTAAAAGGCCAATGGGATATGTATAATATCTCAAACTTTATTCTTGTTATTAATTACGTACACTTTATTAAGATTGCACATCACATCACTACTTGTTACTCCAAAGCCACTTTGTATATACAACAGTTTTAGTATCGGCATCATGTGTAAAAAAAATACAGGATATATGTTTATATACCGTATATATTACTGTTAATGACAGCTTTGCCAACTCTAGAGCATTCTATGTGGGAAACATGAATCGTGTCCAATTCGAGGCTGTAAAGTCCAGTTCCATAGCACGTACAATACAAGGCAGCAAGCTACGATATGACTGTCGTGCACAGCGCCAGCCATGTTACAATCAATAGTCGCAGTTACTGCAAAGAAGAAACGTATTATAAAAGTCACAACATTGGCGACACTGAGTTCAAATTGATTCAATGCAGGCTGTGAAGCATCAGAAACGACTAAAAAGAAAGAGAGCGACGGGAAATGGTCGTTCACTTAACCAAAATGCGAACACCGATCATTTTACGGATCCTTCCAACTGTATTACATGCCTACAACGGTATACTATCCTGTCCGTAATGGACATGCAAATGGGCTGCCTGGTAGCTGTCAATGCTAGGTTGGTTTTGTGTTGCATGGTAGACAGTTTAATACTGCACAAGCGCACTACAACACAGTCGGTAAATTACATACTCGAGTACAGTACGTTTTGTACAGACACCGTACACAGTACTGTAAAGTACAGTATGGACTATGAGTTACAGTCCTAAGCTACAGTCCTAAGCTACAGTACTCAACTACTTCTTTTACTATGATACAGTACTGTACTGTACAGTACTGTACAATACAGTACAGCGGTCCATTCCGGCTTACTGTACACCGCCTCAATTTGCATATTGACACGCCTGGAAGTGACGTCTACAGTACAAGTGACAGTTCAGCTGACCAAGTCCACAACAAAAAGGAAGCTAAAGGCTAAAGCCAAGTCCGCTAGCTGTAGTGATTGCTGGAAAACAAACTCCAACGTTGAAATTGAATGATCTATTGGCGATTAGAATTATCGGTAAGTCGAGTACTTTTAATACTGCTCCTCTATAGTATTGAAGTTGACTATTAAGACACAGAATATCCTGCAATGACAAATGATGATCAAGAGCGGCACGATCCGATCCGGTGCCGACTCGTTCCAAGGTAGATTGATGTGCTGTTATTACCAAGCACATGTCTGCTACAAGCCTTGCATGGGTCTACAACAGTAGGCAACATCGTCAATTATTTTAACTTACAATTAGAAATCAACAGCGTAGCTTGAAATGAAGTAGAGAGCAATGAGCATCTACTGCAGCCTGAGCGACAATTTCAGTCAATGAATAGATGGTAGACTATGGCTAGAAATGCTTGTAGTTGTAGTACAGTGGATCACTGACAGTAAGCACCAATTCAAAACTTGCAAAATTGCACTTCTTCGCTTCACTTGACAATAACAAAGAGACAAAATATTACATTAACACAGCTAATTACTACTATACTCGATGCAGTGTAGA
>NW_002061128.1:0-7691 GCF_000150275.1 Trichoplax adhaerens
TTAGTTGCACCATTTTAGCAGCGGACCATGATTAATCCAATATGGAAAGGATTTCAGTATTTGCGCAGGCATTATTCCTATCACTCATAGTGCAACGAACTAACCATATCCTATTATATGATTTACAGTTCTACTTTTACCTCTAACCTAATTAAAGGCTCAACATCTTACTGCATGTAGTCATCTGTACTCTACAAAGAGTCTACCTTTACAGTTTGTAATTATGGGCTGCTAAATATACCAAAAGATAAATATAAAAGCGACACTACCGTATATCATACTAACTCTAAATTACTAAGCATGACTAATAGTCTACAATCACAATACTAAGTTACTTTGCAAGCCTTTATCGAGCAGTGTTTGAGACTATTAATAGAAAATTAATGCAGAAATATTTGGTAGATGGTTCACGAGTTAGATGTTAGTATAGTTACTGTAGAAATAAAAATTTGATCAAATAAATTGAAGATACAGTTGCAATTATTTAAATGATAAACTGTCATTCGCTTTGGTTATAAATGAAGTCGTTTAATTTAGATTATGGGTTACTATGTGACTAGTTTATGGTAATTGTAATTAGAATCTGGCCACGTATTATTGGTCAGAAAATTTATTCGTTAGAAATCGCAGTTTTGTTAAAGCATAAGCTCGTAAAGTAGAGGACTAACTCAATACATATCAACATTTAAGTTGATTCCATATTTGGGCGCTACTTTCAGATTTTCCAATTTACTCATCCTGAAATCGATTGTTTACAGTAAAATTGTTAACTTTTTTATTCATAGGTTAAGATTAAAATCGTAGATCATAATTTGTATGAAAATTGTTGACTCTCGTATATCTACAATACCTCAGAAGAGGCTAATTCAAAATGTAGAGTAACCTTTTGATAGCTATGCTATATCGTAATATCAGCGACTTTGCATAACATAAAAAGAGGAGTAGCTGCAGAGGTAAAGAAAATGATAGAAAAAAGAATCCAATACTTTAGCACTTGAAATTAATTGCAAATAATTCCTAAAAGTCTATTAAATAATTATCTGATTGAAGCACTAACGTCAGTTCTATACGTATTAGTCTAATACGTATATTTTAGAGTTAGCGTTATGGTACTGTGTCGTTTTGTAATATATAACGTATTGATTTCGTAGCTTCATAGGCTCATTTAAGGATTATATAACATAAAATAAAATACAAAATTAAAGCTGGATTCTTAGTCACTAAGTGCTGATAATCAAAGCAAAGTAGTTTCCAAAATATAATTAAGTTACGAGTACGTTACCTTTGCTGCTCTAAAAGCCAAAATTCCCGTTTAGATTCTTCTTACTGCGATATTCCACAAGATGCCGAACAGAGATAATTAGAACTATGCTATTTGATCAATTAATAAAGTAAACTTTTAATTTGCTGGCTCTTTATTCAGATATTCTAATGACTAAGAGAAGCGCAATAATCTCCTAAGATATTAAATTAATATCTACGTTACACCTGAAATTAAATAACCAATATGATTTAGGTTTTGTATTATAGTCTTTTAGTAATAGCTAGCCGTCAAGTTATAATGCATACCAATCGAAAATCTCCATAAAAAGATGCTATACTCATATACATAAAATTCGAATTCGCGACAACAATTAAAATGAAATGAGAAAGTAGTGCGTTACGGTATCGTAAATGATTAATTGATAATCAAATTTTTCATTTTATTCTTTATGTCTGAATTTAATGAATAGTACGGTAAGTACTGATGCCCAACGGCTAGAAATATTTCGTAAAATTGGTTAATTTTTCGACTGTATTGTATAACAGTAATAACCAATTTAATTATTAACTAATTAACTAGTCAGTAATAAATATTTTCGGAAAGCTGTCTGCCTGGTCATCCGTTACGATGTTTATAAGGAACTTGGCGATATTTTAACAATATTTTGGATTCATCGATGTATGTTTTAACTGCAGATTGAACAGGTTGTATGCTACTTGATTACTTACGTAGCATACTACAGTCATTGAAAAGCCTTCAGAAGCGATGGTTCATTAGTATTCTTAAATGTACCGGCTATTAATATTTCACAAACAATATCTTGATCTAATATGTAATATAATTCCGAACTGCTTTAGTCTTAAACAATTGCGGTAGATCACAAACACATTTAAACATGTTATTAGTGAAAAAAGAATAATATCCAAATGACGTTAATGAAAAGCTGAAATTTTTCCTTTTTGAAATAAATAATCCCTGGGAAGAAATTACCAAAGTGAATGTACTTTGTACAGTTATTGAAGGGTTATGAGACAAAATTTGGATAAAATTATCAATATCATGTTTTGAATAGATTATACAGCACTTAATATTAGGAATTCTTTTATTTTCGTAATCAATGAAATGTCAATCTTATCACTTTTGTAATAAAATCAGTCAAACTAGATGTTGTTAGCTTTAAGATACAGATTACATTCATTCAAGTATCGTACAACATTATTTGATGGATAGGTTACGGCCAATGTTCGAAGTTGATACAAATCTATACCATTGATGTAGGTATCTCCACCCATTTATTCTGTAGCATAAACACTTCTTTTTACGAAATGTATAAAATAGTTGAAAGCATCGATCATCGAGTCTATTTATTATTGTGATTAATGTAGAAAGAATTTAATTGTATTAGTAAGTAATTCTAATTTACGAGAACTGTGAAAGATAGCGACAACGTACCAATTATTTAAATATTTGCGTACTAGTGGTATTCATAAAACAATCATACCCTCTTTTTCTGTCTAATATCGAAAATTAGTAACAATAAGAAACGATCTTTTTACTACAACCAAAATCCTGAACTATCTTGACTTACCTTGCCACCACCGTGATTTTAAGATGCCGTATTTAAACATTTATATATAATTGTTTTCCCGAAAATTAATGAATTCGAAAAACTTCATTCACTTCTATATATTATACATTAAAATTTATTTGTTTCATTAGAAGGTCTATTAGAAGATTTCCTTATTTCAAGTAATAAATAAAGTGAGATACTCCATGTTATCTAGAAGTATCTATTAACTAACTCTATCTTGGCGATGGCTATGTAAGTTAAGTGCGAACTCAATGTTAACTAATAATACAACATATTTTATAACTAGAATAAGTTTAAATTATGTCTTTCAGTTATAGTGTCGCCAGCAAGACTTATTTTAATAGATAGATAAATAAGTAACGACATAACTACACTTCCTAAGCTTCCTATTAATCCTCTTCTGAAGCACACAACCAAGCATAGAATTCCTACCACACTTGATGTATAGGTCGAGAGGAGACAATCCGAAAAAGCTTAGATGTGCCGATATGATGTAATTGCTTATCAGACAGAGACCTTTATTTAATGATATCTGCCCACAAGCCATATAGACATATATAGTATAATTTATTCTACGTGACTTACAATAAAGCTATAGCCAAATTTAGTGTCGTAACTCACAATAATACCACATAAAAAGAATTTCTTTCAAAGCAATCAGTTATTGTATTATGTTCATTATTGTATTTTTGATATTTTTAGCAATCTTAACCGCTAAAATTAGTTCAACAAAGCCAAAATTATAGAACATATAATGATTTTAAAAGTATAAGAGGATATTCAGGAATACTTGTATATTATTTACGATAGGTATGATCAGTAACCAATTTCAAGAATTACTTATTTTAACTTTCTGATCTGAATTAATATAATAGAAATTGCTAGCATCTATAGCAAGGAATGACTGAATAATTAAGCTAAATAAGCCTGATTGCCAATTAATATTATCCCTCATGACGAAAATCTCACCAACTTTTACATCTTATCTCATGCAAATGCCGATAGACGTACCACAGTTTATAGGGCATTAAATATAGCTTTTTGAGTATGAAAATAGTGATAGTATCACATTTCGATCGTACGATAGCTCGAACTTTAAGAAAAAAACATTTGACTTAAGATTCGAATTTTAAAAAATCTAATCTAAGAAGTAATTCTGTCTTTTTCCGCTAATTTATTTCTATAAGCCATTGGTAGATGCTGAACAGAATCTATCTTCGTCATTAGTTAATGGTTATTATTACCATAAATGCTAATGCAGTCGTATTTAATAATCCTAATATGCGTCCGTAGAATTAAACACTTTAAAGTGCTAAATTTCACGGATACAGATATATCGTTTAATGAAAATATGTTAATTATCCGTATAGTAAATATAAGGATTATAACAGCTAAATCTTTGATGATTCTGGCTAATAAGTACCATAAGTCTTGAATTTATGCATTTGGAAAACTACCAATTTAAAAGGTTTTTTTAAAAAGTACCGTATACGTGTCTGAAACTGTAGAAGACGACTAAGAATAATTTAACAATTAAATAAGTAAACGATTTTATCATATGTATTTTTGCTTCCTTATGTTCTAACATGACGCTTTGTACTACCTTACTTTATTCCTAATTCAACCGAGATAAATGTAGTGAAAATTTATTTTAAATATCTTCATCTGCATTTCTGGAGGATATTCGTACAACCCGATTTACACGCAATTCCATTCGCTTAAGTATTATTAGCGCTCTTTTTCGTATATTTTGGTCAAACTTTAAGTATATAAGTGGATTTAAGACTACTACCGATACTGTTACCGCCATAGAGAAAAACGCCAACAGAAACAAAAAAATACTTTGTTGACGCAATTGCATAAGAGATTGACCACTTATTGCTATTCGTACAGTAGCTGCGAAAAATGGCCAACTTAAGGCGATATATGTTGCAGAAATACTAATCAGAACTTTGATGATTCGTTTCTTTCTTGCTTGCTGCTCTATCCAATTCCTTTGTAAATGTCGTCCTGGTTGTTGATAAGACTTTTGATGGGCAATAATTTTACCATATATAGTAGCTAGCGAAATTGCTGGTATTATAAATAAAATGAAAGCATGGCATATTAGGTAGACCGAGACTGATGCCGTTATATCTGGAAAATCGCATAATAACGGGTCCTCTTCATGAACTGATACGTACTGGAATAGTGGTATATGAATGCAAACTGCCAAGACCCAGATCGTAATTTCGCTGATAATTATGAAATTATTCTTGTATCTTCGATAGAAGACTGAAAACGGCTTAACAACCATAAAATAGCGATCTATTCCTATTAGACATAGATTCATTACAGATACAAGATATGATGCAAAAATGAATAGCACGGTAACACGACAGAATAATTCTCCCTGAGCAAAATTTAATTTATAATCGGATACAATGGAATAGCATACTATCGCGGCCACCGTAGCTAGAGTGTCCGAAGTAATACACATACTCATTAATCGGTAAGTAGTCGTTTTGAGTTGTCGATCGATAAAGAATAGGTAAAGCATAAATATATCAAGAATTAATCCAATAGCAAATAGCGGAATAGAAACAATAGCTGCATATTTAGAAAGATAGGATAAAATATCCGAACTTGTCATGTTATTTGCGGAATTATTCATACTGCGCTTTATTAATATTTCTTAGGAGAAATTTTGCAAAGGTAGGCATAAAATTAATTAAATTACACTTTTAACATAGGAATATGAAACTGTGATTCCCAAAATGAATGATAAGAAATAACTACAAACACACAGTAAACCCAATATGATTAGACCACCGACTGTGCCAATTCTATCTTACATTCGAATCTTTTAGCAACCAATGCTATGTCGGTGAAACACTTGCGTAAACTTGTATCAAAAATTTATCTCTGGACGTAAACGCTAAATTATAGTAAACGTATGTTAGATGCACAATAATGAGCAATGAGTTGGACAGTTTTAATGAAAAATTATCAATTAAAACTTAAATTGGAACAAAATATCATTTTAGCCTCACCTTTTGCCAAATGCCTAATTACAATTAATTAATTCATAGGCGTTTAGCATCAAAAAATGAACATAAACAAAGTACTAATACTATACTATTTTAATATTTCATCTCTATCAAGATGCCATTATCCAAGCAGACGATATAAGTAACGTATTCAGTTAAGATAAGAAATTACCCGGTAACATCAATCCGAAGCATAATTCTATAATAATAAAACGAGCAAATCTGACTATTGCTGTATCCAGAATTCCATGTTACGGTTTATGTACTGGTTCATTCCATTTCAAATCATTTTAATTCAATAATATCTGCTGAAGAATCTTATCAACGCTATTTAAAATAATTTCAAAATAGAAACAAGGGAATTATCATTGTAAGACTCTTATCTACGATGCAATAATAAGTAAAATAAGTGTATTATTATCATGTACAAATTTTGATAGATTTTGAGAAGTAATTTAATTCCGGTAATTAATAATTTTGAGTCTTTGGGGTGGCCTATAGGTATTAAAATTCAATTACTAAATTAAAATATCCTTGTTTCATTGGTGTTATTTTATTCATGGGAGTTAGCCCGGAATTTACAATTTAACGCTACATCAGATACAAATAGCGAGATCTTTGACTTCACTAAGGATTTCATTTCGGCGATAAATATTTCTGTAGAAAATAGTGCGGTGTTGTTATAAATTTCGGCAGGTAGTTCAGACAAAAAATAAATGAAACTGTGAGCATTGTATAAGATTTATATTATGTAGACTTTACCGCCAATACATGCATGCATAATATAATAAGTCATTGCCAAAGCTCAATAACCTAAATATAGTTGAATGAATTAGCTACAGCTTTTAGTAAAAGATCTATCTCATAGGCCTTAGACATTTAGGACCATTTACAAACGGAAGAAACATGCACTACCAGAGAATTACTAGTAGAATTAACTAAAATATGGCAGGTGTTACACTTTCTATCTAAAAAGAACAGAAATAAATTCTCTTATTACAACAATAATAGCGACTGATGAGTTAAATTGATTTTGTATGTAAAGTAAAATTATTAATCCCTGATAGATAGTTGTGACAAAGTGTCTTCTTAAAAATACGACACGAACTACAGTTTCTGATAAACTTCACTTTATTACATAAAATTAGGTTCGTCTCACAACTACCAAGGACTGTCTAGCTTCAATAAGACTATCTCTGGACTATCTTTTACAGCGAAAGCTTGCGGTTTATATACCCTTTGTTGCAGAATGAATTTTATACATTGCAATCAAATCTTGCCAATTAAGTCGCAAGATAACAGTTTATCGTCGTGCTAACTATTCATTATTCATGCGTCTAATTAATAGTCCAGTTTGCAATTATTGAATAAATCAATTCGTTATTTCAGCTTAGGAAAATTATCCTTTTAGCTACAATCTTAAGTACGAATTGTAGTATGATCAAAGTAGAGCGTCTAAAGAAATTAGTGGACCATTAATATCAATTCTGAAATAATTGAAATAATAGATAGTTTTGATATCATTAATTAAAACTTTTGTGACAGCAATTACGAGATTTCGTACTGATCTTGACAGAAGTATCCATAAGTATAGACTCATAAACAAGTTGGTAATGCTACAATGTGTGGAGCAACATTTTCTATGATGGTAAATAGGAATGAATCACTCTGATTATTTACTTTCACATTACCTTTACTGTAAAAACTCTGACAATATTTACAGATATTTCGATCTAACGTTGATAGAATTACTAGATCAAAGATTATTTTAGACATTGTCATAATAAATATGAAAAAGAATATCAGG
>NW_002061128.1:7741-9940 GCF_000150275.1 Trichoplax adhaerens
AGTAAAATAAGTTTATTACTATGCATGCACAGATTCTGATTGACACTGAGAAATTGTGATTTCGGTAATCAATAGTTNTGAGTCTTTGGGCTGACCTACTAATATCAAAATTTAACTGCTATATTATAATATCGCTTATTTCATTGGTATTAATTTTTGATTTGAATTTAACCGGAATTTACAATTTAACGCTACATTATTGTCACAGTCATCAAAATAACTTAGATACGGATGTGTAATTTATGATAACATTTTGTTTCGAACTTTTTAGAAGTATGAACTACTACTTTAGGAATTATTATTGTTAGTTATATTCTAAGCTATTATGATATTATGATGATATAGAAATATGTTACAAGATACTTATATCGAGAACATAGGAGCTTGACAGGGCTTGCAGTCGAAGTAGATTTACGTATGAAGTTGTTTATTAGCTCGAATGTCCGTATTTGATAATTCAATCGTAATAACATGTTTGTTATTGAAATATGTTGGTAGCATAGTAAACATGTTTATAACTACTGAAAGAGCATATAAGAAGGACTGTGATCAATAAATAGTGATTTTCATGTTAAGGCTAAGTTTTGCGTTAGTTTTATATCGCATAGTGTGTTCAGCGAGTTAGTAGTTCGCAAGGATTCCAGTTACTATACCGTAGGCTAGGGAAGTAGTTCTGCGGATTAACTTAAAGTTTATTATAATTACTGCGTTGTTTCCTTGTGTCGCAAGGGTAGTTGTGGCAATTATTTACAAATAACGAAATCTTTGACGTCATCAAAAATTTCATTTTCGTCTATACATATTTCAAGATGGAATAACGCGTAATTATAAAATTTCCGCAGAAAGTTCAGATATAAATTGTACAGAACTATAAGCATTGTTTAAAATTTGTATATTACAGGCTTTGCAGCCAATGCATGTATAATACAACAGGTCATTATCTAAAACTGAATAGAATAGACATCCTTAGATAGCAATAGCTTATAATAAAAAATTTATCTCCTGAAATAAGACGTTTCATTTTTGAGGGCCATGTATCAACAGAAGAAACATTCACTTTCAGATAATTACCTATAGAATTAGCTGGGGTGTGGGGTACAAGATATGACTCATTACTTTTCTATCTATTAATAACGAGGAAAAACTGCTATTGTAGTAATAAAAATGTATGATGAATTTAATTTTTTTTGTCCGTAAAGTAAAATTAGTACTTTCCGATAGATAATGTATTGGTATTTATTTACCCTAGAAGAAACAGCTGAATTAGATACAGATGCTACCAAAATGTCGAGAAATAACATCAATTATTTACTTTTTTATTGAATACCCCAACTATATTGAGTCCATATGAATCGATCAAGTCGATTATATTTATTTATTTAATAGTCAAATTTGCAATTATTAAATAAACTTATTTGAACTTTACTTCAGGAAAATTATTCTTAGTTTCAATCTTGAGTATGGATAGTATATGTCTCAAATACGACATCTAAAGAAATTACTGAACTATAAATATCTTTAAGAAATAATTGGAACGATAGATAGTTTCGATATCACTCATTAAAAATTTTGTGAGAGCAATACGATATTGTATGCTTATCTTGACAGAATTATTTAAATAAAAGATTCATAAATAAATTGGTTATGTTACAATCTATGGTGTAACATTTTGACTAATAATAAATAGCAAGAGTTAACTATCCTGTAAATACTCTTACAGTATTTATTGATATTTTGATCAAACGTTAATAAAATTATTAAAATAAGGATAACTATGGTATTGTTATGACAAAATTAGCAAGAAAATAAATGTTATAGAATAACAAAGTTATTTTAAGCAAATTTTGTAGACAATAATTTCTTGCGCATACTCATACTTGTATAAACTAAAGTAAAATTACTGGCTACGTTTAAAAATTGCACAAGAAATGTTAAATCAAAATTTTAGTCTTATTTTTCGCCAATTTTGATCAATAAAGCCTTTATCGAGTAATACTAGAGATTATTAATGCAAAATTAGAGTAGAAGTATTTGATACTTAGTTCATAAATCAGATGTTAATAAGATAACTGTAATAAAAAAATGTGATCAGATAGATTGGAGATACGATTTTAATTATTAAAAGGATAGCTAGTCATTCTCTTCAGATATAAATAGTATAGTAGTTTCATTTAGATTGTAGGTTATGTATAGCTAGTT
>NW_002061127.1:0-3950 GCF_000150275.1 Trichoplax adhaerens
ACACACACTGGCTATAATGGCAATCATTCTGGGTCTATTTGCAGCATATCTAATGTTGGGTGAAAATCCATTGTGATACCGGCCACGAGTAACATAGCCATAAGGCGAAGGAAGATCTACTTCTTTCATGTAATTCATGATCCAATCGAATGTATTATTGAAAAATTCTTTTAGTAACGGTTTTTGATCTAGTTTCAAACTCAGAGGACTCTCCAAAGTATAATAAATCCATCGCTGAAACGGAGGCTTTACAGTATTATTGGGTAAGCTATCCGTATCTTGTAAAATGTTTATATCGTTTCCATGGAATAATACAGCATCAGCACTAGAATAATAATTTCTATCACTAGTAAAATGGCACTGCACCGACGATAATCCGCAAGAATGATAACCAAGAGGTTCTGGCCAACTATTAAAAAACAAACCAGTCCAATAGAGTATCCTTATAACTCTTAACGGTTTTGCTGTCATAACTGTAGATGTCTTTATCGTTTCATTTCGAGAATCCTTAACGCGTTTATTAACGCCTTTAATAATATGCTTTAAAAGCATAACCGGCGTTTCAGTAGGGTATATAAAATAAATTAATGTGTACAAAGTTAGAACTATACAGCAGTATCGCAAAATTATTTTAAAATTTTTCCTAGCCATGATGATTCATTATTGAAGATTTGTTTCCTAACAATCATTTCACCATATTTCATCAAAAGAAGCAACAATAAGGATTGCCTCTAAACTGAGATCCTTTTTAATTTATACAATCAGGCTTAGATAATGACCGAGCCACGATGGATTAAACGTTTTCAAAAATATCTTTCTAAATACTGAAAAGTGAGTTAAATATAATTGCTAGCACAATAAAGCAAAACTAGCTGTCTTGAACTACAGAAGCTCACAATAAAATGACGCTAAAGTGTCGAAAGGCTGGAATTACCTTCGTAACGAAATAAACAGCAACTGTCTTCGTCTTCTACAAATAGCTTTATCGGTATTTTAGTCACTGGCTTTCATAGTGTCATCAAACTAATTATCGATAAGCCTTTCAATCCGCTTAATATAGAAAATTAACCGGTAAAACGATTTATATATTGGTCAAGACTTAAAATTCGGCAATCAACCGCAATTAAGCTAGAATAAAATCCATGCCACGGCTGAATACAACTATCAGCGCCATTTATTATTTAAATAAACCTATAGATTAGCTTATAGCGATCTGGAAAAGTAGTTGAATGTCAGTATCTGTTTGAATTTTCGTCTTTGAAGAGACTCTTAAGTGTTTTCTTTAAGCTATATGATTTTCTAGCTATTTCTTAGAATTTATTACAGCTTTCTGCTTAATCTTTTCAATAGGTTTTTCTCCTTGCAGACGTGGCTAAATGGCTGCCCGTGCTTCGTGCATTCAGAAAGGGACTACCCTCGCTCAGTTTCTATGGTTTCTGCTCATTCAATCGATATAGATTATTGTGTTAGAATGTAAGAAGGAAGGAGGGTGTCGCTGGCGTTTAAATCCCAAGAAAGAAGGAGATCCATGGGTGGTAAAGTCTTTCTACAAAGACCATGACTGCCGCACCGCTGTTGGAAAGCGGCGTAATGCTAAGCATTGTAACTTACATGGTAACGTGGCGAGTTATTTCTGGTAACGATGCTTAAGGAAACGAGTGCAGAATGCAATTCTCGCAGTTAGGGCAGTACAACAGTAGTGTAAATTAGGGTAAAAATGGTGATAAGTATGGACTGAGAGTACGTAGACCGTGACATGACTATATAATCGCATATTAGTAAAATACTGAAAGTTGCGATGGCATATTGGTAATTATGAAATTATACAGTGGCAAATCAGTA
Source organism: Trichoplax adhaerens (assembly GCF_000150275.1). Classification (NCBI taxonomy): domain Eukaryota; kingdom Metazoa; phylum Placozoa; class Uniplacotomia; order Trichoplacea; family Trichoplacidae; genus Trichoplax; species Trichoplax adhaerens. The sequence continues at coordinate 1,843 of NW_002061127.1, forward strand.
ATTAACTCAACTTTTTAAGACTTTAATACGTTTCTTATTTATACTTTCATAAGTTTCTAACTAGTTTATTTGAGAGTGATGTCAGAAAATGTAATAGTTCTAAAAGAATCACAATGGGTCTTCAGTAAAAATACGCGTACTTCAATATTTACTGCGAGTAAGGATAATAAAGTTAAGCTAACTTAATTCATTTCAAAATTAAGAATAACTTGGACGTGAACGACTGTTTGATACAGAGTCATTATAGCAATGTTTAAATAAGCCTACAAATATATTATGGGCAGGAAATAAATAATAAATTGTCGTCTAACTACATCATATAATTGAATCCATAGCTAGAAAATTACACGGCTGAAATGGTTACAATGTGGTAAATAGGTCATTCAATGACAAAGTAAATAAATATAGTTTATACATTATGGTTAAATACATTTTGGATACATTCTGGTTCATTTGGAAGATAATGAGATTTGATTTTTCAAGTTATTCAGTCAGTATGGATCTAGATACTCTTTGTAGTTGTTTCATGAGGTCCTGCGTATAATTTAAATTCCGATATGGACAAGTTTTCGCTCAACATTAGGAATTAGCATGTCTTAAAATGGATAGAGTAAGTGTTTAATACAGCAGATGATAAGACGTGTTGCTGATCAATATGATTAATTACATTTTAAATGAGTGAAATCCGGTTGATTTTAACGATACTAAAAACTTAATTACCATGTTATGAAGTCTAAAGGGATCTGAATATTCTATGCGGATTTCTTCTTACAGTCTTAAAGTACAACTATACGACAGCTAAAATCTAGATAAGGACAAGATTTGGGACGGATTTTACCCACTCGAACTATTTATTCTTACGTTCAAAAGGCCATTAAATTACGCTACATAACTGAATGCAAAAGTAGGAAATAACATGGCTTAAATTGATACAAGTAACTTGATTGCGAGTTGACAAAGTGAGTAAGAGTATAGATAGACTATAGCTGAATACGTTGAACATAGATCTATTTCGATGATCTGAAACTTGGTTTCTACATGTTATTAAGTAAATATGGACAATGGATAATTTAAATCTCGATATTATACACTTTATCAACATGAGCTGCTTCTTGCAATCGAATGATCGTCAAATTTTGCCACATAAATGAATAGACAACCAATAAATTGTGTCACGGAAGTTGATAGAGTAAATTCATCATTAAGTGGCAAAGGTAGTGAATGGTTTTACCATTGCTTAAAACGTTCAAAATGAAAAATTCTTAATTTAATTAGATATTACTAAATCTTGATTTCCATGTTATAATGGAAATATGAATCTAGATAGTTTTAATAATTGCTTTAATGGAATCCTAAAGTATATATATTAAATCTCGAAAAGAGCAAGTCTTAATACACAACTAGACAATAATATGACGTAAATTGATAGACTAAATTGACCATCAAATGATAGAGTAAGTGAATAGATTTACCATTATCAAATATATTCAAAATAGATAGATTTTGATTGACTTAGATGATACAGAAACTTGATTTCATGTTATTAAGCAAGTATGGATCTAGACACTCTTAACAGTTGCCTTCGCGCAAACCTAAAATATACATGGAAATCTCGACGTGGAGGAGTCTTAATACACAACTGGGAAATAACATGGAGTAAATTGATAGACTAAATTGATCATTAACTAAATGAAAAAGTAATAAAATACTTATGCCATTCTTAAATACGTTCAAATAGATTCTATTTCATTTAGGTGATATGATATCATATAATCTTGAGGAATTCAGGATCTAGATGTTCTTTTTAGTTGCCTTCGTTCAGTCCTGAAGTATACATTAAATTTCGACTTAGAGAAGTCTTAACACGTATCTAGGCAATAATGTGGCGTAAATCGATAGACTAAATTGATCATTATTTAAGTAAGCAAATAATTATGCCATTGCTAAATACATTCAAAATGATAGATTCTGACTCACTCAGATGATACTGAAACCTGATTCTATCTTATTAAATAAATACGGATCTAGATACTCTTTACAGTTATATTCACGCAGTCCTAAATTACGCATTAAATCTCAACAAGGATGAGTCCTAATGCACAGCCAAG
>NW_002061127.1:6456-9810 GCF_000150275.1 Trichoplax adhaerens
CTTAAATGGATAAAAAATAATTAATTATATTATTAGTTGATAATGTAAGAGGCGCATAGCTAGACCATGGGTGAGTGCGTTTAAAACGATTCATTTCGATGATCTAAAATTCCGTGTTATTAAGTAAGTATTGATAATGCATAATTTAAATCTAGATATGGATGAGATTTAGGATACTTTTGACCAATTTCAGCTGCTTCCTGGCAATGGGATGGTCGTCAAATTACGCTATATACAGTAAGTGATTATGTAACTAAAAAGTTACGTGGCGTAACTTGATAGACTAAATTCATCATGAAGTGGCAAAGTAAACGAATGGTTATACCATTGCTTCATTTATTCAAAATGGATAGATTCTGATTTATTTAAATGATACTGGAACTTGATTTCCATATTATTGAGTATATATAGGTCTAGATAGTTTTGATATTTGCCTTCACTCAGTCCTAAATCATATATTAAATCTCGCCATAGGCAAGTCTTGATGCACAGCTAGCTAATATTATGGTATAGATAGATAGATTAAATTGATCATTAAATGACAAAGTAACTAGATTTACTATTGTTAAATAGGTGAAAAATAGATAGTTTCTGATTTATTTAGGTGATACTGAAGGTTTATTTCCATGTTATGATAGGCTAAATTGATTCATAAAAGACAAAGTACGTAAATAGATTTACTACTATTAAGTGCGTTCAAATAGATAAATTCTGATCCATTCAGATTATACTGAAACTTAATTTCCATGTTAGAAAAGACTAAATTGAACTTTAAATGACAAAGTAGGGAAACAGATTTACAATTGCTAAATTCGTTCAAAATAGATAGATTCAGTTTCATGTTTATGGTACTAGTGATATGTTCTCAAGTAAATGTGGATCTAGATACTCTTTATAGTTGCTTTTATACAGTCCTGAAATACATCCTAAATCTCGACATGCTCGAGTCTTAATCCATAGTAAGTAATATGACGTAATTAAATAGACAAAATTGATTATTAAATAGCAAAGTTATGGAACAATTATGACATTTTTCAATACATTCAAATAGATTCTAATTCAATTAGATAATACTAAAGCTGATTCCATATTATTAAATAAATGTAAATCTAGGTGCTCTTTACAGTTGTCTGCATGCAATCCTAAATTATACATTAAATCTTGATAACAAATGTATAACCTAAATATCAAGAAATGAGATTAAGGACGCATTTTAGCAGCTCAAGCTATTTTCTTGTAATGAAATAAGCGTCAAATTGTACTATGTCATTTAATGCAAAACTGGAAATTAACAAGACGTAAATTAATAAGCGAAATTGGTCGTGAGATAACAAGGTACGTAAATAAATAGTTGCACTACAGTTTAACACATTCAACATGAATAGTTTCCGGTTTATTTCGATGAAATTGAAATCTAGTTTTCTTCTTATTCAGTAGAACTGAACCTCGATATTCATTACAGTTGTCTTCATGAAGTCCTAACGAGGTCCTAATGTGAAACTTAAATCTCGATAAGGACTGGATTGAAGACCCTTATTCCCAATTTGAGCTATTTCTTGCATACGTTGCACATACTTCTCTAGTACGACTGCACTTGAATATTATAGTTTCCTCACCACTGAAAATATGAATTATATAACATATCATTACTAGATACTTTTGTTAAATAATTGGCCAATTCTGAGACATTAGCAAATTTTAAAGCATCAATAAATGAATGCGAAGGTAACACGCGCCAATCAGAATATAATTGGGTCCACTAATAATAATCGGAATTAGGTTATTTTCGAAAGCATTTTGATATATCTTTTCAGTTAAGAAGCCATTGCAAACGCTGTTTTCTAAGCTTAAATAAAATTTATAATTATATTGAATTTGTTACTAACATTGTTGTGATATATACCAATCACGAAATTCTAAATTTTAGAAAAATAAGGGCTTTATTCAATCTTATACAAAGATTAACTACACAGCTCTACTCTAGCCGAATACTACTTCTAAAGACTTCTAGAACGAACTAACAGAATAATCTAAAGTTGCATGCTTTTATACTTTTCGTAGTATTCGCAGCTACAATCCGCATGGCAACCTTTTACCTTATTTTACACATAGTTAAATTATTCTTAGTAAGACTATTCTACTGCGGACCATCATTAATCCAATATGGATACGATTAAAGTACTTACGTAGACATTATTCACACCAGCCAAAGTACAATCAATTAACCATATCCTAATATATGATTTACAGTTCTATTTTTACCTATAGCCATATTAGTAACTCAACAGCTTACTGTATATAGTCATCTGTACTCTAGCATAAAGTCTCTACCACTACAGTCTATAGTTACAGCTACCAAATATCTCTTAGGATAAATATCTACCGTACATTATACTACACATGGCTAACAGTATAAAATCACATTACTAAGTTACATTACAATTGTGTATTTCTAAGAAATATTTGACCATATCGACCAAAGACATCGACATTAGTATAATTTTGCAATGCACAAATAATATTCATTCGATGTCGATAACACACACTGGATACAATAGCGATCATTTTAGGTCGATTTGCAGTATAGTTAAAGCAGGGTAAGAATCCATTGCTATGCTTGCCGCGATTTACATAGCTATGAGGCGAAGGAACATCTACTTCTTTCGTGTAATTCACGATCTAATCAAATGCACTGCTAAAAATTTTTTTAGTAACGGTCTTTGAATTAGTCGCAAACTCTGAGGACTTTCCAAGGTAAAATTAATCCATCGCTGAAGCGGAGGCTTTACTTAGTTATTGGGTAAGCTATCCTTATTTTTTAAAGTATTTAAATCATTTCTGTGGAATAGTACGGCTTCAGCAATAGGAAAATAACTTTTATTGCTACTAAAATAGCACAATACAGACTATAATCCGCAAAAGTGATAACCAAGAGCTACTGGCCAACTATTAAAAAAGATCAGCCCAATAAAGTATCTTTATAACTTTTAACGATTGTATTTTCATCGCAATAGATGTCTTTATATATTATTTCGAGAACCCTTGGTACATCTTATAACATTCTTAAAGAGCATAACGGGCGTATCACTAGGATAAATATAATTTATTAATGTACAGAAAAACTAGAACTCTATAACAGTATCGTAAAATTATTTTTAAATCTTTCCTAGCCATGATGATTCATTAATTTATTATTGAAGATTTGTTTCCCAGCAACTATTTCTCTATAATGGATCAAAAGAACTGGCATTACCCATAACTTCTAAATTGCGATCTTTTTCAACTTATAAAACCATGCATAAGCAATGACTAACCAGCAAAGAATTAAACGCTTTCAAAATGCGTATATATATA
>NW_002061126.1:0-3720 GCF_000150275.1 Trichoplax adhaerens
CACTATTCTACTGCGGACCATCATTAATCCGATATGGATACGACTACAGTATTTACATAGACATTATTCACACTAGCCAAAGTACAATGAATTAACCATATCCTAATATATGATTTACAGATCTATTTTTACCTATAACCTTATTAGTAACTCAACAACTTACTGTATATAGTCATCTGTACTCTAGCATAGAGTCTATACCACTACAGTCTATAATTATGGCTATCAAATATATCTTAGGATAAATATAGAAGTTACGCTATCGTACATTATACTAAACATTGTATACGCGTAAACATTAGATGACTATAAAAATCGAAATGATGTGAGATTACGATAGAAATAATGACCCGTATCAAATATGTCGTTACTTGATAAGTTATAATTCCTATCGGACTAATGTTATATTACTCCATATGAAATCTCTAATGGTATAACGCCTATATTCTATAAACTAATTTGTATTATTTCTTGCTTCTAGTATAAACCTTGGGTTGCAACTAAAAGTTTCATAGATGCTATCAATAATCCGCCCATTAAAATTGCTACTTTTGGACCACTGACTACGGTTGGCTCTAGACCGGTAGCTTCATTGACTAAATATTGGAATCTAGTCACGGTAAAGATAATAATATACTTAGACTGTATTAAGTGTAGAATCATGATAATCGTTATTAAGACTGTCTAGAATTGCTCCAAATTATCTTATTACATTATTGCTGTTTATTCTTCTCTCCATCTACAAACATAAAATGTACGATATAAAAAATACATAAGAGTCTTGTAATTCTTATCTAGTCTAAATAAGATATTAAAGATAGAGATATTCTACCCTAATATGCATATGTCATGAAAGAAAACAGATAATAATCAATTTTAGAGAAAATTAACGAAATAAACGCAAGTCATTTATAACCTATTAATTCATGTTAGGTAACCAGCGGAGTGAGCTCTGCTGCTCTAATTAACAGAGATATCTATCCTTATTTCTTTACGACTGAAACAACCGACGTAACTCTTAATCCTATTCGAATAGCCATGTTGCGACGATTTAATTGGACTCGGATTGCTACGATCCACCATATCTCAGAGCTACAAGAAATAGTAAGTAATAAACTAAATGTATATGACTGAAAGATTCCAAGTTTATAATAACTAGTACAAACTCCCGTCGCTTTGCTGACGGTTTACGATAATGTTAGGGTTTGTTTATAATTAACAGATAGTATTACCATTTGATAGACCTGTCAGAGGTTCAGTAACTTTATACTGTGTCTGTATGCTGTACAAAAGTACTGTACAGTACCTTTACTACAGTACTGTATTGTAGTAGAACCGAACCGACGAACCACGGTTCACGTCGACATAAATCGGTGAACCGAACCGAACCTCTGCCAGGTCTACGGGCAATTGATAATGTACAGTATATATTTGTTAATAATTAATAGATAGTATTACCATTCGACATTATATATATCCCGATAATAGCCGGGCACTACAGTATATTATGACTGAAAGATTCCAAGTTTGTAATAATGTAGAGTTTATTATTATCTACACAGTGTTGCGATTCTAGATACAATTCTAGATACAATTCTAGATACAATTCTAGATACAATTCTAGACTATTCAAAAGTTAAAGTTTACATTATTTGTATTACTTTATAGAGTAGTATACCTAGGTTACCTACCCTAAATAGATACTCGCATCTATACAGTAGTCTAGAGTAGCTGTTTGCTAAAATTCTAAATAAGACAAAATAATCGTAAAAATAACATATGTAATTCTAGCCTGCTTAGAGATTACAATTTATATTATTTGTATTACTTTGTGGCGTAGCGTAACTAGGTCCCTTATCTTAAATAGATACTTGCATCTATTTATAAGTCTAGAGTACCTGCTAGATAAAATTCTAAATAAGACATAGAATGGTGAAAACAACTGATAGCAACCCTTAAACTTTCAGTTAATCAATTGCCAAGTTAAAGTACGTGCTAATATTGGCCAATAAATATTGACTTTGTATTTTTCAGCTTTTCTTTAACTTCGCTGAATAAAAGTTTTATTACTATTTTATCTCTTGATATGATAAGTCTACTCCTACATTCGATACATATGATATTTTATCGCATTGTAAACTAAGTCATAAAATTGAAGTCAAGCAATAGCACAATACTCGCCAGCTATAACACACTTGTTATATAAACTATCAAGCTGAATTCCGCCGGATGATTTTACATTTTGATTCTATCGAAATAGAACAGATCTAATCATTTGTAAGACGTCTAATGCTGTAAAATCATTGAAAATTTGAAACTGTAGGCCGCTAAAAATTTCATCAGAGATGCAGACAAACTAAATTTCACTTTGATCACTACAGAAGCTTTTTTTACTTCTCCAGTAGAACAACTCAAAAGCATTAAGGTAATAAGTTGAAGTTATTTATTATAATTAGCACAAATAATCAGCTTCATAGTATTCATTTAAGTTTCTATAGTTAAGGTAGTAAATTATGTTATCATTGAGATGTTACTCTAGGAAAAAGATCGAATAATGGTTATTGTCCACGTTATAGTATCATTTTATCTAACAAAACATTGAATTTTAGAATTACTTCAATAATTATAATTTTTAAATTCTAAGTACGAAGCAAGACTATGTGTTTATCCCAGTCTTTTGTACTTAATTATATTGACTAATTTTAAGCGTAGTTTTCAATGCTTACTCATAAGAATCAAATTTTAATTGATATCTTTTCTATAGGAGAAAGGTGCTAAGATTATTTTGTTATTTGCCAGTGTAATTCCTACCATCAAATTGTTTTGCGAAGTAATGCCGAATTGAACCATTTTAACGTTGTAAATTTTTAATAGTTTTAATATGAATAATTAAAGGCTACTTAATAAGAAGACGTAAAGTTGACTTATTTTACATCATTGTCACCAATTAGTCACTGCAACGACTATTAATTACATTTATAGAAATTTAATCTTACGTTGTATAAAGCCGATTCCCGTATTTTGTAATTAATCTTTGTTAGGTTTATCATCAAAAAATGTATGGGTCGCATTACGTTTGGTTTATAACCTATGGATATACCAAGAATTGGTGGAGAGCATTTCGTACAGATGCTAATGTTAACTGCACGTCAGAGCAATTGGAATTAGCAATGTCATCCTATTTTACCTTTAATAATGTCGAGCTTGGTTCTGATGAAACGACAGTCTCAGGGATGGTAAGCGTTGTCTCTGACTATCAGATATTGATACATAGCTATCGTATATCATTTTACCAATATGAACTTTCTACATGTGATGGAGGGTTCGATATCTCAGAGGATTGAGATTTAGTCGCCATTTACAATTATTACACCAAAGGGTTTATAAAAGTTATGCTTTATTGTAGGTTAGTAATGTGAAGTACAGTGAGATAGTTACGGTAGATCAGCGTGCAAGCTGTCGTGAGTAACGAGTAGAAGTATTAGACTGTGAGAGACTAACTAGAAGACTAACTGAGAGGCTAACGAACTCTGAGGTAGAAATCGCCGGTATTTATAGTTTTAAAGATAGAGCACATGCAGACAATAGGATTGTGGAATTAGATACAACATATACCATAACAGGTTACAAAATAGCAGATGATTGTAGAAAACAGCGAGTACCGTAATAACTAAATACAGTAGTTTATATATGAATGTAGAGTAAGCGGACTGTAGATCT
>NW_002061126.1:5966-9775 GCF_000150275.1 Trichoplax adhaerens
TATGGGCTATATCGCAGCAATTACATTTGGCATCGACTCCAATAACACACCTAGTGTAACGTCAGCGCTTATATGCCCATTACGTGTATGGATTCTAAGTATCGGATTTTCAATCGCTTTTGGATCACTGCTATCTAAAACTTGGCGTGTATATCGCATATTTACTAGCGGCAAGAAAACAAAGATCGTATGTATACAAATTGTTATACATTCAGCTATGTTTATAATCTCTTTACTATATTTAAAGTTCACTGATATTTAAGTTTATGGATTCAACATATAAGCTCGTGAGATTTCAGCTGATAAGCTGTATACTATGTTTGAAGATTGCTTCGATTACTTTAATTGTAAAATATTGTTTTATCGAGTACGTACGAGTGTGTACTAAATTTATATCAATTTTTATATTTATTACATTATCTTGATGGTTTTAGGTGATTAAAGATCATCAACTTATTGCTATGGTAGTAATTCTTATATGCATAGATTTGTGCTACTTAACAATTTGGCAATTAGCTGATCCGTTAAAAGGCAAGCAGATCCTTGTAAGGATCGAGGTAAATGCTAATGTAAAGTAATAGAGTCTCATTAGTTTGTCAAATAAGCATCTTATAAATAATAATAACTAAGCCTAAGTAATGCTATTTAATTACAGAAGATAATCTCATACTTTATAGTAGATAGTGAAAGCTTACAACACCAGGTATTAATAGAGGACCGTAGATTCGGACATTGGCCGTAACCTAGATATAGATAAAGTCTTCACTTTTAAGGTGACGAGAGTTTAAAACATATTATATGACTTGCATTACTTATTTTACTAAGCATCGTAGAATCACAATGTCATATATAGTCGAAATGACAGATTATCTGCTAACTAGCTTACCGTGCATATGAATAATTCCGATAGTCTGAAAATAAGAAATCTACAGTTTTAAATTAGATAGCACAGTTCTATGTAATCTGTATGACTATACATCCAACTATAAAATATTTCATAGGCTGCTCGGTAACGTCGACTAATAGTTCTATCTATGCCAGCCACAAAACTTCTTGATTTGTTTATTTGCCCATTTCAATTATATAGATAGCTGGTAGTGATATGGGTGTGTTTCGGTATATAATCTTAGTTCATTAGCTCTGGTTTGAATATCGTATTACATAAAAGTTTATTGCTATCTAATTATGAGCTTGTGCGCTAACGGATTCTTTGTTACTTACCATTTGCGATTATTTATGGCTATTACAGGACTCAAGCCAAGACTTAAATACTGTTATACGCTACTATAATGTTTTATGCAGCTCCCAAAATTCTTCCATTTGGTTAGGCATTATATATGGTATGAAATTACTGTTATTAGTTTTTGGAACTTTTCTGGCCTGGGAAACTCGATATGTTACTATTCCCGCCCTAAATGACTCTCGTTATATTGGAATGTCTATCTACAACACAACACTTCTCTGCGTTATTGCAATCATTATTAGTCAGTTTCTTGGAAGCCAAGTGGATGCAAATTTTGCAGTTATTGCAGGATTTATCATCTTTGGAATCACAGTAACAATGTGCCTTGTCTTTGTGCCTAAGGTAAGCGATAAAGCTGAACATTATAGGCTATTGACTAGAAGAAACTAACAGTAGAATTTATTAATATTTTTAATGTTTAATTTATGAACTGAGGTAATACATTTAAAAAGAAACGGCTTTGCTGTTATGCAAAGTAATAATAATACTGGCAGAGCGAACTCTAGAGTAGACTCTATGGATATAACTTTTGGTAAAGGTAGAAATATCACATGTGAAGACAAAGTTGTCGAGGAATTTATTCGACGAATAAAAAATGTGAGTTTAATTAGCTTGTGGACCGTTCAGTATGCTGGAATAGTCTAAATTTAATAGTTTAATACATTTAGATAATGGCGTTCTTTCGTACTAGTAAATGTGTATAAGAATAACTACTAGTGCTTAAATACACAATTATGTAAACAGTAGCAGCACTTGTCGATTACTTAATAATACAAAGTTGAGAAAGACGTGTATAATGTGTAATTTATTCGTACTGCCAAATGTTGCACCGTGACTTTCATAATTTTTTCTATTTTATCTAAATTATAATACTTGTATATCAAAGAGTAGCGCTAAAAATATTGTACTAGCTAATAATTAATCGATCGAACAATTAATTACATCACGCTATACGGTACTGCGGTAATTGATCATTTGTAAATTGCGTAGGTAGTAAAGCACTTATACGAGTAGTTTATCTGTTATACAAAGTTGAAGAAATGATCAGCATAAAGTGTATTTTATTCCTACAGCCAGACCTTGCGCCGTAACTTTGATAATTTTGCACTATTTATCTAAATTACAATACTGTGCACCTAAGAACAGCGTTAAAAATCTTCTACCAGTGAACGATTAATTGATTAATTTTCTACATCATTTTGCATAGAATCGGGTAGTTATCGATCATTTGTACCACGAGCGGTGGTAGAATTTTATTCTATCTTTTATTATTTCACAATAATTGTTTTGAAATTTTAATATAGTGCGATGAAGCAAACGGCATTGTGACAAAAATCAGGCGTAGATGGAAAGCTACTAATTCACCACTAACACTTGGAACCGATAACTTGAATTAGTTCTCAATATGTGATTAAGAAATAAATTATACAAGCTATACACTCTGCTCTAAATTTCTTCTTGAAGTCTTTATAAATCGTAGTACTATTTCTGACTGTATGATATTGTACGGTATATTCGAGCAATTAAAGTACCTATTTCATATTATAATTATCGGATCCTCATTACTTAAGTAATACGATATCTATTTATATTTACGCATGAGATTAATATACTAAATATACTTTATTCATCTTCCTTTAATTTATTCTTCAATCTGACCTCTTTACTAAATACTGATTAATAGCGCTTAATCTTCACATTGAGATTAGTAGTAACGTTATACGGATAAAAATCGAATATTATTTGATTTGTAAATGACCGATGACTTACTTGTACATGAAGGCTATTACTTACAGTTATATCTTGATAGATAACATTCTACTTCGTATAATTTGTCGTATTGTCATCATCTAACGACAACATCGTTTGATTCTTAAGTCATTCATTATGATTTCTTCTTGTTTTAATACGAATAATTTTAATATATCAGATTGTCTATTACGTTTTATTCGATTATAATAAAGGAAACAAATTTCGCTTCTAAAAATACTTTTAATATGTATTTAGGATGTTTCTTGATATCAATTAAACGGCTGAAACAAATTTTTCACATTACCTGACATTAATTTAGGTATGATACTAAAATATAAGTTTTTTATAAAATGACTAGTTATCAATCCTGCAGGAATTCCTTAATCATAGTATTAAGTTACTGTTACTGTTTTACTTCGTTGAGAGTAAGTATCTAATTTATGGCTATGAAATCAGAATAGTACATTTTACGAGTAAAATAACGGGCACTGCTATACTTTAGTTAGAGTAAGTATCGCAATTTATGGCAGTGAGATTAAAATAGGACATTTTACGAATAAAATAAATTAGTACGAGTATACAAAAGTGTACACTTTCTATTATGGCTGTGTTATTTCTTTGTATAAAATATTGAACTACGGTTCTAATTATGAATGTCTAGATGGTTCACGTTCAGTTTCTCGATATTTTACACAAGTAACAAATTTTTAGTTACATACCAGTATCAATAAAATATTTTATTAGTACATTTCTCATTATTAAAGTCCGCAAGGTACAATATTCATTAGAATACTTGACGATCAATGAGAGTACA
>NW_002061125.1:0-3286 GCF_000150275.1 Trichoplax adhaerens
AGCAATTCAATGAAAAAGGAATAATACTTGCGTGAAATGTAAAGCTAATCTTGTATCTTGTACCCAGTGCAATTTAACGAGAGTGTCAATAAACTAAGTTAATATTGCTTCCATAATCAATGAAGATGATGGATGTGTATACTGTACAGATGGATAAAGTATACCCCCAATGTCAATAAAACCAATACCCAAAAATAAATAAACCAAAGCATAATTAAAAGTAGTCTATGTCTAGTCTATGGTCAATGCTATTGCTGAGTTAGTTTAATATCTATTACAAATCGTAGCCAAAGAGGGACTTGAAAGAGAAAAGGAAAAACATCTGTAACAAAACATTGGTAAAATAGGAGGAGAACATAAAGATCAACATAGGGATGGAGAAAATGGATTGCAAAATTGCAGCCTATCTATCATTAAGCATCCCATCTAGTCTAAAGCAAATATTGATGACAGTCTTGTAATACTGTAGATGGCGATCTCTTCAGCTATTAATAAACTAAATTAACATCACTTCTATCCATGAAGATGATAGATGTGTGTACTGTATATAAGATGGATAAAGTATACCCCTAATGTCAGTAAAACCAATACCCAGAAATAAATAAAGCGAAACACCATTGCATTCGTCCATGGGGCGAATGCAATGGTTGAGTTGGTTCAATTCCAATTATAAATGGTAGTGAAAGAGAGATTTGAAGAGAAAACGAAAACATTTGTAAAAAGATTCAGAATTAAGATTGAGGTAAAATAGGATGAGAAAATAGGGATAAAGAAAATAATTTGCGAAATTGCAGTCCATCATAAAGCAAAGAGAGATTTGAAGAGAAAACGAAAACATTTGTAAAAAGATTTAGGATTAAGATGAAAGTAAAATAGGACGAGAAAATAAAAACAGGGATAAAGAAAATGATTTGCGAAATTGCGGTCTACCATGGACTATCTCGCCGATCATAAAGCAAACCCCCAAAAGTCAGTTTAGCCAATACCCAAAAATAAATCAAAACAACATTAATAGTATTGCAATCAATGCAATTGTGCTGCTAGTTTAATGTTTATTGCAAATTGCAGTAAAAGACGGACTTGAAAGAGAAACAATATCAGCAAGTTCTTGGTCAAAAGAACATGAGAAGATAAAATAGTCTGCTAGCAAAGGCGATCATGACTGGAAGGGATATTGCAAAAAGAAAATCGTCTTACCTTGTTGTCCATGTTGTCTTCCACTTTTTCCCGACCCCAAAGGCGAGATTGCCTGCTTTCATTCTCTTTCTTACCTTGCTATCCACAGTTTACAAAGTAAATTAGTGATTTCAATTAGAGCCAAGAAAAGTAAATGGCGAGCATGCAGTAAGCAGCGTGCCTGTGCGATACTTTCTCAGTCCAAGTGAGGTTACTCGGTTGATATCTTGCTTATAATATTGTCCGCTGTAGAGTCAATTCCTACTTCTATAGGGTGACAAGCTATTTTGCACAGTAGCTTGCAGCGCCGACTCTCTACTTAGTTTTCCTCTTCTTCTGCTGCCTTCTACACGTGAAATGGCAGTCAACCATCAAACATCTTTTTTTCTCACATTCTTTTCCATACTACAGATTTCTCTCTCATACTTATTAATCTGTGCTTTTGACAGATATTGTTGGGTGTTAGCATTCTCATCTTGCTTAGCAGGTAAGTCTTTCAACCAGTTAAAGCAATCTTAATCGATGTCATTATAAACGCAAACCCTAACATTATTGCCATAGTATAATCGTCCCTTTATCGCCATTAGACCTATAGTTGACATTTTGGGTTGTGAACTGAATTTCTCTTATACTTGTTAATCTGTGTGTTTTATAGATATAGCTGGGTGTTATCCCTGGACAATATCCTGAATATCCTAGATTATCCCTGCACGGTAATCATTTCTGGTGTTTACTAGCACTAGTCAATCGTTTCACACTTTGTACGATGTTGACTTTCATGCTGAAAAATAGTGATGAGTTAATGACTGGTTTGAAAATGGAAATGCTCAAGTACGGCCAAGTTTTGGTTAAAATCATTACGTAATTTCATTTTGTAGTCGCTTCAATTAACGTTACTCAAGATCTTTATTAAATCAATTGCTGTCACTTATACAGTCCGTTTTTCCTTATTAGCTATCATTCCAAATTTCGCCAACTTGCTAAAGTTCATAATCAATTGTAAAGATAAACACGAGTACCTGCATATCTAGTTGTCATTTTCCATAGAATGTAGTTATTATTATGAAAGGTTTTGTAGAACTGTAGACAAATATCTGTTATATAACATATAATATAAGCATATAAGCATATAAGCATGTTACAAAATTTTTGATAGCAGACTCTACCCTAAATTACAATGACTTGATGGACATTACTCAAGGTATTAAAATAGAATAAGTATTGCCAGTTTTAACTTATTACAGATCTTCAACTTGCCAAGAGGATGACCAAAAACACAAGGAATTACTAAACTATAATTGACTAGTACAATAGACGAGTGGATATTTTTGGATGAACAAGATAGAGAAGCAAGAATGAGATACTCGATTTGATCACAAAGTCTTGGGTGGGCTATGCGCCTTGCTGACGAAGATTGACCTAGAAGAAAATACTGACTGACTAGCTTTACTGACATGGCAAGTTGTTCAATAAACTGAATTACAATCAAATGACTCATTATATATTATGACTATCATCCATCCCATTGCTATTCACTTTCATTACTCTAGTGCAAGGATTACTTAAATATAGTATAATCAAAGCCGTCTGTATTCTTGAATCAACTATTGATCAACTAACATTTTCCTGTTGTCTGATCGTGTGACAAGTACGCGTACTTGTGATGATAGGTGATCAAATTCAATCTTATACTAGAGTCTATCGATGTGGCAGAAATAGGACAATCATCCATGATTCCTGTTAGGAATTAATAGCTGCTTGAAGATTATTGGGATAAACATTTTCTGTTACAATATCATGGACAAGGTAAGTAAGTTATGACAGTACTAATATAATTGGAATGGAAGATGAACCGTAGACATTACCACAACCTGTTTTGAGTATTGCTATAACTAAAAGAAGTAAGGCTGCAATATTGATTGGCAATTTATCCACACTACATCAATTGAAGATGCAGAATGAACTAATCATCCCCAAAATATCGCTAAGCACTGTTAACTACACGTCGATTGGCTTACACTAATAGCATCCCAGTGATTGCTCTGTTGATGCAGAATGTAGACGATATAGATCGATATAGATCAAGTGCAGGTGTTGATATCACTACTCT
>NW_002061125.1:4988-9988 GCF_000150275.1 Trichoplax adhaerens
TATAGGATAATGGAGTAATTTTGGATATTAATGAAATCAATAGCGATGACTTGTATTTTGGTATTATGAATGCCACTACTGATCAATGGATACTTGGAAATGCATCTACAGTCTCAAAATTAATTAAAAATCGTCTTAATGGAAGAACACCGGTCGAAGAAGCTGCTGATTGGATTAAATTTGCCTTGAATAGTAAAGGGGGACACTATTTGCGATCGGAAGAATATAACTTGCCATGGTATCAATTTTACTTATTCGATATTTTTGCAATTTTATGTATGATGATAATTGTCACGATTATAATTCTTAAGTTAATCTGGAGAGGAATAGTCTTCGTCTTTCGTAGGTCTGCTACATTCTCCAAAGCTAAGCAGTCTTAGTGTCAATATTATGATTTAAGTGAAAAGATAAAATTTGATTCTCTTCTTTAAAGTCATCACACACCAGTAAGCAATATATTATAAATGGTTATTTATATTTAAAAATAGTCCAGATCTAAAACGATCTATATTGGAAAGAAAATTATTATATGGTGACACTATTCTGTTAGTCACCAGAAGTAAATGCAATGATATAGGGTAGCCTCCTTATTTTTGTAGTACTGAGAAATATTGAAATGAGATTGTTCCTACTGAAGCCTTGCCTTTACACTACTACTACTGTAGTGTAATTTATAAAACTGCATGTTATATATACACCAATTAATTATTTGCAGTGGTGTTGCTGTCCGATTTTAATATCAATTTTTATTCTAAATGAGCTTTATTTAACACAATGCTGATTGCCTTTCGAGGTTATGTTCTTCTTAAGATGTTTGATTGATTTTGTTCCTTTTTGATATGTATATTAACTGTTAATAGTCATAGTAGCTAGAATGTCAGCATACACGGATTGAGTTACAATCTAACGATAGGGGTACGCTAGGATACTTATATTATTGTGCTCAGCTAACTATTCGTTGTTGTTTGTCGTAAGCACCAATTCGTAATCTGGGCAAAGCTTAATATTTGAATATAGCTGTACGTTGCCTGACTGTTATGAGACTGCACTATAATTATGCAAATAAGAAGGGCAGTAATGATCGCAATAGTAAAATAAGTATAAATAGGTGAGATTGAAATAAAATCAGAGATGAACACCTTCAAAATAGGAAGCGTGTAGAGTGTTTTAGTGTTGTCGCAACAAGTGGCAGCTAGTTCTATTCATGATAGTTATTTTAAATTATTTTTAATTCAGTTACATTAACGCTATCACACTCTGTAACTAAGCATTATTTATATGGGTGCACTGTATTAGTGTAGCATATGCATAGGACTGTACCACAAATTATAGCTCTGTTTGTTTGAATTGTAGTATTGCTTGATATTAAGTGTTCAATGCAGCGATGTTGCTTTTGATTTATCAAGAAATTAACAAATAACAGCTATGACCAAAGGCAACAAAAGTAAATCCGTCCATCACAGAATAGAGTATTATGACTTTTTAAAACATGCATTGAAAACTCCCATGCAAAAAGTAAATTACCAATGATCATAAGTATTATTAACAAATGAACTTTCTAAGAATAAAATCACAAACATCACAAGCTTGAACATCAAGAAGTCAATGCGGCAGTGTATATTAAAGTGTTACACTTTCTCATCAAACTCTGTTTAGAAATCATCAAGCACTAACAAGCTGGACGTTATGATTCATAAAGTTGATGCAGTTGTTCATATACGTGTAGTCTATAGAGTAACTCACGTAGCAGTAAAGAATATGAACTTTAACGGATTTTATTGAACCCACACCGATCAAACCAACCATTGAGTTATAAAAATATTATTTGCCATACTTGGCGTACAGTTTTGTCTATCCGTTTGATTTCATGCTATAGAATTTTATTTACCTACTCATGGCGAAACTCAATCAACTGATTCAAAATTCTTTAGCTTTATATCTTAGCGTGACAATTATACGAGTAAACTATAATTATGCAAGCAATACTATGTCAGTAGGGATACTAATGATGATATAAAAATTCAAGCAAATCACTCTATTAGATCTTGGTGTACAGTCTTGTTTATCCGTTTGATTTGATACTATACAATTTTATTTGCATAGTAATGACGAAAATTCAATTAACCAATTAAAATTCTTCACTTTTATATGAGCGTGGCAACCTATAAATTAATTATTCAAGCAGTACCAGGTCAATAGGTACCGTATATTAATGATGATATAACGGACGAGAAGATACAGCGAATTTTCGCGTTTCACTCTTTCAAACTCATCCGCCTTTAAGACAAAGATTCTTGCCTTGATATTCTTTTTTTGTATTCCATTTCACAATTTTCTCGCTAGTTTAAACATCAAGAACTATAATACAAATCTCTGAATTAGGTCGATTGATTGGCCTGTTAAGAATCAACAGGTACTTCTATACAATATTACCCAGGAAAATAACTTTTTATGGTAGTAGTGATGCACCCCATATTTAATTATAAGGATAGCTATATTTAATATAGTTAGGTTACTAAGAATAGATATTATCGTGAAGCTAATATTAGATGATTGATAACTACTATGTTAGAAATTGTTGATGACTAATTATGGTACAAGATTTACGTGACTAGAAACGCTGTAATTGTGAAGATGGCCAACACCGAAAGGTGCTGGACATTGATAGAAGAGTAGTGATATCTTGAGTAGGGTAGAATGATTTAGATTGTAGAAGATAGTAATGTTCTATATGAGAAAATGTATTCTGTTTGATGCTCAAGTCTGATTGCAGATGAATTAAGTCGTCATTAATGGATTAAGCGAATTCTATTTAAGAACTGCAGTGATGAGCTCAGAAAGAGAAGAGACTTTACTTCGCTTTGAGCTGGGAATACCTTAGATTTTAGAGTAGATTCTTGTAGTAATCAATTATCGCTCTACTATTCCTAAAACCTTTGTAATAAAAGCCTTTTGGAAAATACCATTTAACTAAGACAGTTATTTTGAGACACTATTATTACAGCGTGCATACTGATCGATGATTGTCCATACTTCCGTCATTTTTTATATACTCTGTCAGTCTATGTTAGACTTTTATAAGATAGCCATCCATCCATTAATTATTCATACCCTTCTTGTCATAAACTGAATTTTGGAGCTAATTGTAATGTCATTGCATTGAATCTGTGAAAGCCTTCAGTTTTTGTACCATATATTTTGTGATAGAGTAAATCTTGTCTGATTTTAGCAGTGCCAATAAATGTTATTAAAACTTTACGCTCCAAAACGATTGTTTAACCTTAACGTAACTGCAGTGTGTTTAGTTTCACTGTAGTTCTTAGACATGTTCGTAAATATATATATGTTCGTTAATTCATATCCGGTAAATAAGCTGCTCCCATTTTATCTTTAATTTGATCTTGGATATTTCCACATAACATTAGTGATTCATTAGTTCATCTTTTGACCTGATCTTTACCTATTTGATAGTTTTTACAAAATCAAGCATACAAACGAAGCCAAAAATCTGAACTTTGATCTCATTGCAAACTAGCATCGTCTTAGCTAGGATTAAACCTTTTTTGCCTTTACCTGTTCTTTTGCAGCGCTGTACTGTATTTTAAAGTAATATTGATCTAATGTCACATTTCTTCTCAAATAATTTTCCAAGCAGAGTTGACAAAAGTATTTCATACAATGGTTTTGAGCAAATACATCACCGATATCATCGATAAGGAATATCCGCAGATCTTGAGTGATGTCCCTTTAGTGGATATTGTATTCGATTTACGAAGTATAGGGTTAATATCTGATGACGAAGTTGACAAACTTAAAGATGGTTGCCAGAGTAATAAAGAAAGAATCTTTCATTTTATTAAAATACTAAAATCAAGAAGCGATGACAACTATTTTCAGTTTTGCTGCATACTAAAGGATAGCCAAGTTACACATATTCAAGATCTTGGTAGAAAATTAGAGATAGAAGCTAACGCCTCGAGGAACGAACGCGGTAACAAAAACTTGTTTTTAACAAATATTGTTGATTAATGTATAATTCTTGTTGTTTATGGTATTACAAAATAAAGTTTGTAATATATTTTTTCACCGTCATTAATTGTTGGCGATGAGAATATTACAGAATGTTCTCCTTATTCGCATTAAATGAAAGATCAATAATCCTAGTTATAAAATATTATTAAACTGTCACCAGTTCAGAAAGTATAGCTAGCCAAAGCCAAGCAATCGACAGCCAATATATAAATTTACAAAAGCGTTATAATAAGCTTTCGCTAAAGCATTCCAAAAATGTTGCGTACTCTATTATAATGTCAAGAATGCTGTTAATTGATTATTACTAATTATTTATTTTACCAATTTAGATAATTTAACAAGTCGAAATCAAGCAACTAGTAGTCGAACTAAAGCTTCTAAAAGTAATATTTAAAGCATCATTAGACTATTCTCAAAGATCCTCTTTTAAATAAAAGTATTTTAATATATATCCTACTTTATGTCAATCTAGAAAGAGCTGCAAGTTCCACTCATACAACAGATAGCCAAGTTCGACAAGTGAAAAGTAACAATATAAGCGTCATAAAAATACTCTGGCAGATGTTATTTACATGATGATATTTTTTCTAAATGTATTTTATTTATATTCATTAATAGTAACTGTTGCAGTTATCAAGTATATTTAATTCTTAATTTATCAATCTATTATGCAATTTGCTATAACTACTGTATATTAGCGTCCCGTTGCTCGAATTTAAAACAGTTTGACGTTAATTGTATCGCATATAATAATCACATGTATTAAATTTCTGATTACTTTTAAAACTAGAAAATCGGATATCATCTTCATCTTCTAACAAACAAGTAAAATCGACGTTACCTGACGATATCACACCAAAGCAGATAGAGCCTGTCAATACAGGTATACAAAATATACATATTCAGTGAAAGAGTAGGACGTATATAAATTACTTAGTCTTACATTTCTAAGATATGCTGTTGTCTTC
>NW_002061124.1:0-3178 GCF_000150275.1 Trichoplax adhaerens
GGATTTGCCAGATCGACTCTTTCCCTAATGCCGAGTAATCACAACTCTTGGTTTTATGCAATTGTTCTAAATCGAATAGTTGTTGTAGGTTTTCTTGATGGACTTGAATTGAAAAATCATCTTTTTCTACGGTTATCAATGGAACAACTAGAGGATAAAATGGGGCAAGAATCAAATTCTGTCAACTAAACTGTTAGCTTCCTAGCAGATCGTCTTTTCAAGAAAGTGACAGCTTGTTTAATCCGTTTATTAATCAAAACTAGCCCAAATACCCTAGACTAAGGCAAAGTATCGAAGTTCTCTGGATCGTTCTTGTTCTAACAACTATCCTTACTATGACTCTTTATTTACTCGTATCCATTGATCATGATCATTTATTGTCACAGTTTTAATAATGGAATTAATGCTTATCTAGTCTAGGGCGTTAGATCCATGGGATTGCAATAGGTGATTACATTACTATCTGAAGATTAGTATTTGATCTATTCAACATCGTCTAAATCAATCCTTAAAGTGATGAAAGGCTTGGAGACTACATGACTGAAAATAAATGAACTATTGTGCAAGTTAATCGAGGTAATAACAGATGGAGAGCAATATCTGATTTCTTGTCATGAACTCGAATGAAGACTATCATCGTCCAGGGAGTCATGGAAAAAAGTGACTGGTTGATTTATCCAATATTCTGAAATAGCAAAATTGAAAGAAGACTATCCCAACAACTGACCTTCTGGCGCTTTCTTGGGATTGAGCCATCTAGTAAAGAGCTCCATCTTCTCGATGACGTATGGCCTCCAACTTGAGTGAGAAAATGATCAGTAGTGGCTACAATTAGATTACATTAAAATATGCGTCGGCGTGATGGAAACTTAGAGGGACGTTCCCGCACAGTCGAGACGTAGAGTGCTACAATATGTGTCAGAGTACCCAATTCTGTTGTGTACAGGATTGCGTTATCTTATACTGTACTCTCTACAATACAATGGAAAATTAGAGCGAGAACAATGCACAACATGTACTGAGTGCTCTACCGATAGAAATCTTGTATGAAATCGATGCTGTAGATTGACTCCTAGACTTTCTACTGATGTCATTTGATTTATTGATTGATGGATGTTGTTAGATTGGATTGAATTTCCATCTAGCCAGTTGTGCTTCTGTTGAGGCGTTGTAAAGGTATCGTAAATACTTTTGCCGTGTGCACATTCTTACTAACAAGAATCTCAAGACGGAGGAGGATAAAAGCCGCGACTGCGAATGATGACGATCGATCTCAAGCGTCATCATGATTAGTCCATGTGTAGACCCTGCCAATTTATAAGAATAGACTGCTACAAGAACCAGTATAGAATATGAAAATCCTTCATTATAGAGTCGCAATGAGTTTCATCTATTATTACCATATTGTGGACTCGAATCGACACTGGTCAGACTGGTGTACAACTCCTAAACTACTGTACACTATATCGCACTTCTTGACGATATTGTAGTCACTGCAAACGTATGCAAGACGAGCTGTGATTCTCCCCACCAATACAGTAAAAAGATGGAAAATGTTTCTACATTTCTGAACAGTTATTTATGATTCATTTGTGTTATACCATTTCCTATATAAAATAGTATTTCTTATATATGATAGACTATCGTGTTACCTTGATATTGTAATAAAGTTACTCCACAATCATATAAAATGACCTCAATTTGAGTTATGCTTAGTCGGTCGAGATTTGCAGCTATAACAAGATATATTTGTTATAAGTAATGGTAAATGTAGTCGATGTTAATGGACCAATTAATAATTACTGTATAGCTACAGCATAGTGTGTAATTTTGAATGATGCGAAGGTGTGAACAATATAAATCCTTTTATCTACCGAGATGACAGTAAATATAATAGGACGAAGTAAAAATCAAGAAATTCCCTATGATTATGATCTGGTAGTAATATAGTCGTTTATTAACCGGTTGTTGTGTGATTATGTGGATTGTAAAGTCTTTAGGAGACTTCAATTATTTTACCATACTGTTACGGTACCTTTTTGCCGTGATGAGTTAGAAGTGTTATGGTGTTTGTTATTGATGGAAATTGATGTGTTATGGTGTTTGTTAGTAAGGTGTTTTGATGATCAACTGTCCTTAGTTATTTTGTATGTATTCGAATAGGAGGATAGACTAGGGAAATATAAATATTGATGCTGTGCAACCTTTGTGTTAGAGAGTTGTTTAAGCTGACACGATTTGTAGTCGTGTTGTAAGATTATTACTGGATAGGAGGTTATGGTTGTGAGATCTCCTACGTGAGATTAATGTAAATAGTAAATATCTTAGAAAGTATATAAAGACTATCTGTGAAGTAATGTGGACGAGGAGAAAGGCATAGAAAAGAATAAACTGTAGTGATAGTTATCTGTTCAAAAGCCTAGACTTAGCTACTTGTGTAATCGAGTAACCTAGTAACGGTCAAAGAAGTGTAGTCTCACACCCGAGAAGTTAGTGTTCTAATAGGAAGCGTAGTTCCAGTAGCACTTGTTCAGTGTCGGGATTGTGCCGTACTTAGCTAAGTTTTACACGATAAGTAGAGATCCTGTGTCACAGAAAACGTGGTTGTGACACATACACACTATGTCCTATATGGATAACGATAAAATTCATAACCACCAATTATTATCTATTAATTGTATGTATTCACTGTCAGTTGGCGTTAGATAATTAGACGATAATCAATTTAACATTATTATAGTTCTAAATCAGACACAAGTAGAACTATAGCAAAATAACTCTTAGCTCTAATCAGTGTTAAAAATAGTTATTATAGCATGATTAATTTACAACTATAAACGATGATGTCGAAAATTCGATATCATTCTTAAGTTAAAATTCTTCTTTTCATAATATACAGCCACAGATATCGTACTGTACTAATTATTGCTTTGTCTAGAATCATGTTAATATCATACTAGTAGTAAGACTGTAGTTACGCAAAATAAGATAACTTAAGTATTTAATGACAAAGCTATGATAATTATGATATAAGTATATGAACTTAAAAATAGTTTTAATCAAGATAAATAATTTAAGTTATAAATTAAATAAAAATTAACATTTCTTTACCAAAAATAAACCCAAGACTTTAAGAAAAAATTGAATCTATATCTTCTAGGCGATAATAGTGTCGTTT
>NW_002061124.1:7108-8344 GCF_000150275.1 Trichoplax adhaerens
GGTTAAGTCAATTTGTAGTAAATCAATATAAACATTAATTATCGATTTATAGATAGATAATATTATAAAACTATGCAGTTATCTCTTGAAAATATGTAAAACTTTATAGATAACGGTATGTAAATATATTCCTTGATAAATTATCTTATGAAATTTATGTTACGACAGCTGTGTAAAAAGTTACTCCGTAACAATCGTTTACTCAATTCTATCATGCGAGTATGCTGTATTTCCTAACTTAGCACTTACACTTAAAATAGCGAATTCAGTGTCATCGCAATGGGTTTGGACATTAATAATCTGTCAAGAAAGAGTAATATTGAGGAAAGAAATAGATATTATACCCTTGTAACAATTATCAGCTTGAGATTAAATAAATGCTCAATTCTATCCAATTTATTACTACAACGGTTAAATTTAGGGCCAGGTACCGTTTACGGATGTTAAAGAATATCAAAATGGTAGATTGATATCGATAATGTTATCTTTAGAGATTTTGGCGACAAGATTAAAGTGGCATACGCTTACATGATGTGAGCAGATTAGAGACATCAGAACGAAGATAGTTTTATCCAAGTGGAATTCGTTATCACAGAAACCGTTGGTATCGAGAAAAACAACTACGACCTAAATAGGAATGGAAGAATATGAATAAGGCTAATGATATTATTTCTATATCCACTGGATATAGGTATTTCTAAGCAGACACTATAGCTAGTATACTGCAATTTAAATTTTATAGCAAGATAGAATGTAATTAAATTATAATGAGTATTAAAATACCAGCGCAGTATTGAAGTATAGCATAAGTAGTTCGTCACCTTATCATCATCATTTTTTTTACATAGTAAGGGATGCTTATAAGCATAGATGCCTTTGGCATTCATAGCAGGTTGGAAGTTCATAAAGTGGGAAGCCTGCGATATTTGCAATTTATCGGCTGTTAACCATTCATTTTCACCAGCGATAAGTTTCCACGCTCGAGATGCAAGACCAGCTTCTTGAGCGTTAACAATCTACAATCCAAATAATGAATGCTTGTTAAAATACAATAACATGTATCTTATGATTAATTGTGTCATTGCTGACTGATCTCACGGTAACTGCCAAAGCGCTACTTGATGAAAAAATTGAATGTTATAAGTAGAATAACTATTTTACTAGCTATCTATTGACTTCACCTTTTCTTGTACAAAGAGCTTGATGATGTCCATAAGTAAGGATTTGCCAGATCGA
>NW_002061123.1:0-5554 GCF_000150275.1 Trichoplax adhaerens
ATCTTGATGGAAGCAATCATCCACATCTCTTGTTTTTTACATTCTGAAATCCATTTTATAATAAGACTGCGATTGCGTAAATCAACAAGAATTACTGGGAAACAAGGCAAAGCTAAATCATAATTTGGAGAAATTAGAATAAACAAACGGCTAAACAAGCGCCTTTTAGTTGAGGATATTGTGGATAAGAAATGCCTATCGTATGCAAGTAGAATGCAACTCGATAGGGATAATATTGGCAGCTTTTCAAGTTGGCCTAACGATCGATCGATGCATTTTTAATCGATTGCATTAAAGGCTAATGGATGGCAAAGTTCCTTATACTTATTGACATGGATCAGCCCACATACAATACTGTGCTGTAGATCGAGGATGGTAACCGTTAGCTTACTTGTACTGTATGTCTATCTTTATTCTAAAATAAACAATCGCGATAGATTGGTACAACATGTTGTTAACTAGAATGATGTGAGTGATCTATTGCCTTGCTGAAATAATCGATAGATAAAATAGTAGTAATCTATGTTTGATCTTTCTACCGCTTACTTTCCAACAAAGATACGTGTCTATGTCAGTAGGCTGACAGTTATAGTATAGTTCACTCTCGACAATCTAAAGTAACCTAAACAGTAGTTCAGAAATATCTATAAAATGCTCATGTATTAGTTATCCGCTAATTTGTTAAAATAATCAAACTTGTACATTTATGTAAACACAACCTTGCAGAACCTCCAGCTATTGCTGACATAAGCTCTACCTCGAGTATTCTTTCTCATTCATGGAACAGTAATTGCTACAATGATGATCATTAATAAACAAATAAAATACGAATATAAAAACGGAATGCTTTTCTATACCGGTAGAATACAGTAGGCAGTACAGCTCTGAACAAATCCTATCCCCAAAACCGGTAAGTGATTGAATTAGTTGGCTGAAAATACGTAGACCGACTATTTCGCTGGTTGCTTCAATATAGCTGCAATGGTATACTATGCTATCCTAGGTTTTCTAACTTCTCAGATTCTTATCAACTCCCAATTCCGTAATCGATGTTTTCTAAAGTAGTCCATTGAAATCCTTAGTATACAATGTTTTACTATGATTACTCTACCAGCGATTTCTTAAGAGAAATTTCTCTTGCAGTCTTGCTTCAAATCTGATGTTAAAAGTTCTAGCTCTAGTTCTATCGCGACTATAGTTACTCTAGTATTGCTTCACTCGACTATAATCCATATTTATTATAGTTACTATATTCATAGAATGTCAAGATAATCTTTTACAGTAGATTCTCTTTCCTCATGTTACTCTGAATTCATATTCCAAACCAGACAACAAATGACAAATTGCAGATCTCTGCCCCAAATATGGTGTATTCTATATCTGCTCTTGTACAATATACGGGTATTTATACTATAGATTCTGGAATGCATGTCAATATCGGCATTAGAAATACTCTAAGTCGATAGCTGGAAATATCGGTATCATTTTATTCATTTTGATAAACAATTTAAATTGGAAAGGCCTCAGGTCTGGCATTAGCCGAATTTAATAAATGTAAGCTGCAGTTGATAACATTTGCTCTTTGAAAGGCACTACAACATTTAAGCATTAATCTACTCGCTAGTTTATTTTTACGTTTATCTTAGCCTTCCAAAAATATTCATTGAAATGTAGTAGTATTGTATTAAATTTTTCTATTAAAATATCCGAGAAGATGAAATCTTGTCAAGTAGTGAGTACGAGTATTTAACATATATCATAAAAACAAGCGTAGCATAATATCTACTTTAAATCATTAAGTGCTATTATCATCTTATCCTTGGCGGCCATGACGAGCCTGTTAACTAGAGTATTTTCGGTAGGATTCATGGTTTTTATTTCATATTCCAAAATTAGCTGCGTTTTAGAAAGTTAATAATGTTCTTTAGTCATTACCAAATTATTATGAATTACTATGCTATATGTATATTATCTGTATACTTAAGAGAATAGATCAAGTATGAAGAAACTGACCTTTGATAACAAAGTATGTATTTCCATCTCTGCTACGCGTTTTCCAATACACATACGTGGACCAAAACCGAATGGTAAATATTGAAATCGGCTATCGCTATTGTATCCTTGGCGATCGCTGCCTCTTAGCCATCTTTCCGGCATGTACTGGCTTGGATTGGGAAAAACTGACTCGTCTCTGCCCATAACGTAACTGGCGATCATAACAAAAGTCTATTTTTATACATAATAGAAAATGTCATTATTAGTAAACATTGTGAATAAATCTTACGTAGTCTACATTAAAAGGCTTTCATTATTATATAAAGGACTATACCTTGGCTGGTACTTTATATCCGCTAAGTACAAGATCACTATCAATAATTCGGGGTAGAGCAAAGACGATTGGCTGAAGTCTACAGTAATAAAAAAGAAGGAACGTGATTTTTATATTTGTAAAAGTTTGTAAAAATGTACAATTGTACATGTCTGATTTAGTTAAAGTATATGTAATGTTACTATCATTAAGTTACAGCTCATCTTACAACAAGGCACAAAATAATAATTTTACTCTATTGATGCTACTCTAACCTCAATGTTTCTTTCACACACGAACGTAAATATGGCATCTTTTCTATTAAACTTGTATCCGGTTCTTTACAATCTTCCATAACGCTACGAACCTCGCTTCGTAATTTATCTTGTACATGTGGATTTTTACCCAGATTATATAAAGTCCATAGAATAGTTGTAGCTGCCTAAACAATAAGTAAACATATGTATTATGCAGTAAAATTAATCATCGTATTTAGATTACACTTGAAATGTAACAAATTAATGAATATATTCTGCTATGTAACATATAAGTACTGTACATTAGCTATTTTGACTATGAAATGCGAGCATTACTATAAAATGTCAGTATAAAATGCACAATTATAGTCCATGTATATTGATGACTCCTACCTCTCTACTGGTATACGATGCTAAGCCAGATATGAACAATAAACGAATCACTACAAAAATACTGTGTTATTTAAATAGCTAAGTGCACTGTACTGTATATTATATACTGTAGGATTATATTTCTAGTAAGAGTTGTAGCGTTTTTATATTATGGATTAATATAAATACTATGAAAGTGATTTTCTAAATTGAATCAATGTTGAAGTAGCTAGTATTAATTTAGTTTCTGCACTATTTGTAAAATCGATATGCCCTTTGCTAAATTATTAACACTAACTTCTTATTTGGGTTACCACTAGTATTCTATCAATATTATTATTTATTATTTATTTATTTATTATACCGTATCTACTCCGCCGAAAAGTAATTCCATCATGGCTACATTGGCTTCCCTTCGGCTTAATTTGCCGGTAGCAATAACATAAGTAAGAAAATCGACTCTATCGTTTGATCGAGTTATGTCATCATTGCTCGCAATCTTCTTTTCAATTTGTTTCCTTTTTTCTTCAATAATATCATCAGCGAATTCGCCGGCGATATCGCTCCATTTATTAAGTTCTTTCCAGTGCTTAGTAAAGATATACTTGAAAATGAAGGGAGGGATAGTCAATATTGCATTAGTGGCTTCTAAAATTTTGGTAATAGATTGATAGAACTGTTCAGTTTTAGGTTCGATTGGCTCTTTGAACATTCCCAAACGTTTTTCGAATAGAACAGTTGCAATAGCTAGATATAGATGGTATTTCGTCAATGGATTAGTGTGATGTCATGTACTTTATATCTTATATAACAGTGAATTATATATCTTTGCATGCTAGTGAGGTAGACGTAAAATGAATAAGATATATAAATTGCGTAAGAAGGTTTTCTTGAGTAAATTGATTTGTTTTTACTTACATTCTGTTGTATATTTATTGATTTCTTTCTCGATATCGGGTATAACACCGTCGTTACCACGACATCGTTTAAGACGTTGGATGAGATCATTGCTGACATCATTGATTCTATCAGAATAGCATGTAACTTCGTGTGGTCTCATCATTTTCTTGTCCATCACACTACGAAATTTTTTCCATTCTTCATCTTTTCTAAAATAAGTATTTACACGTAACAGGTATGAGAGCGGTGCTATTATCAGTTTATCGATGATGAAGATGCAGATATTAGATTAGATCATTAATCTATAGTATGGTAATAACTTGATGGAGTTATGATGTCGTGGTATACTGTAGTGTCGCCACTAATTTGGTGTAAGTATTAAGTGGATAGTAGGCTAACTAATTTTAAGTAACGATATTGAATCCAATATGCATCACCACATGACGGTATTGAAGTTATCTTTAATCTGTAGTATAATAATTACTAGATGATCTCGACCGATTTAGTGCGAGTATGCACTAACTGGATAGCTAGCTAACTAATTTTAAGTAACGATATTGAGTCCAGTATGCATCACTGTGCGACAGCATTGAAGTTACCTTCTTGCTGTTCTGCTATTATTATGACTAGTATATCCCTCGCTCATTCTAATTCGCCTTCTATACTGTATATATACAATACTGTGCTTGTTTTTTGCTTTACTATACAATTGTATCACTGACTGACAATTTCCCTGACTGAGTATTTTTATATTATTTCGGTCGAGTAATAATTACTTGATCTATATACTGTATGTAGACACTGTAATAATGTAGACTGGATCAATCACATTATTAAAATATTCAGTCTTTAGTATACAATTGCCACACACCACTAGTGACAAAGTAGTCTCCACACGCCAATGCTTACGAAGAACGCCTCTTACTGACTTAAAGAGGCGAGATTCGCTATATCACCAAATAATTCAGCTCCAACGACCGAATACTATAGTATAATTATAGCGTCACTGATAGTGTAAACGAGGTAGTCAGAGATTGACTACTATTTATTTCTGAAGAAATCTTGACAACCAAGATTATACCCTTGACAATTCACTAGCAATTGACAAACTAGTTGACTAACTAACCGCTTAACTAACTAAAAAGCGGTCTTCAGGCACCAGCCTTTTATAGTCTCGTCAAAAACTCCTGGTGCACATAAAGTAAAACTATCCTTCTAAAGTTGTATCGCAAGGTGTAGTTGGCTAGCAGTATAGCAATATTATTTGGAACAAATATTTTAGTCAATCCTGAAGAAGTTCGATGATGCAACACGATGTTAGAAATATCTAATCCAGTCTTACTTACGAGAGTACGACTCCCATGGATAAATTACGTTTCTTTCGATACTCTACCAGTGGTGCAATTGGATTTCTATTAGGATATTTCCCTTCTGCACGTAATACTTTTTCTGCATCTTCCGATGTTGATACTGCTACAATTTGATTATTGCCGATAGTCTCCTTATAGATTGGTCCATATTCTTGTCGTCTTTTTTCTGTCATTGCAAAAAAATTTTGAAATCCCCATCCATCATTTTTAGCATAATCCAACAGGGTGCCAATGAATGGTAAGCCCTTAGGTCCTGGGATTTGATCCATGGATTTAACATTGGACATTTGTGAATGATCCTCTGTTGGATTAGCAGAAGTCGTGGAATATCTCATTCCTAAACATAA
>NW_002061123.1:7299-8286 GCF_000150275.1 Trichoplax adhaerens
GATGAGCCTGCTAACTAGAGTATTTTCAGTAGGATTCATGGTTTTTATTTCATATTCCAAAATTAGCTGCGTTGTATAGAATTAATAATGTTCTTTAATTATCACAAAATCATTACTGTTATGCAGTACATTATCTGTATACTTGAGAGAATAGATCAAGTTTGAAGTAGCTAACCTTTAATAACAAAGTATGTATTTCCATCTCTGCTACGCGTTTTCCAATACACATACGTGGACCAAAACCAAATGGTAAATATTGAAATCGGCTATCGCTATTATATCCTTCACGATTGCTGCCTCTTAGCCATCTTTCCGGCATGTACTGGCTTGAATTGGGAAAAACTGACTCATCTCTGCTCATAACGTAACTGGCGATCATAACTAAAGTCTATTTTATTCATAATAATATGAGAGATGTTGTATTAGTAAACATTGTAAAAAATCAACGTATAGAAAATAAATCTTGCGTAGTCTACACTAAAGGGCTTTCCTTATTTTCATAAAGGAATATACCTTGGCTGGTACTTTATATCCGCTAAGTACAAGATCACTATCAATAGCTCTGGGTAGAGCTAAGGCGATTGGCTGAAGTCTACCATAAAAAAAGAAGAAATGTGATTTTGATATTTTTATAAATGTATATGACTGATTTAGTTAAAGTATATGTTCTATTACTGTCATTGAGTCGCAACTTATCTTACAACAAGGCATAAAATGATAGTTTTACTCTATTGATGGAACTCTAACCTCAATGTTTCTTTCACGCACGAACGTAAATATGGCATCTTTTCTATGATACCTGTATCCGGTTCTTTACAATCTTTCATAACACTACGAACCTCGCTTCGCAATTTATCTTGTACGTGTGGATTTCTACCCAGATTATATAAAGTCCATAGAATAGTTGTTGCTGTCTAAGTAATAAATAAGCATATACGTTGTACGATATAATTAATCATCGTATTTAGATTACGCTTGCTATATAAC
>NW_002061123.1:8644-10016 GCF_000150275.1 Trichoplax adhaerens
TCCGCTGAAAAGTAATTCCGTCATGGCTACATTGGCTTCACTTCGAGTTAATTTACCTGTAGCAATAACATAACTAAGAAAATCGACTCGATCGTCCGATCGGGTTATATCATCCTTGCTCGCAATCTTCTTTTCAATTTGTTTTCTTTTCTCTTCAATAATCTCATCAGCGAATTCGGAAGCGATATCGTTCCATTTAATAAGTTCTTTCCAGTGCTTAGTAAAGATATACTTGAAAATGAAGGGAGGGACAATAAATATTTCATTAATAGCTTCTAAAATTTTGGTAATAGATTGATAGAACTGTTCAGCTTTAGGTTCGATTGGCTCTTTGAACATTCCCAAACGTTTTTCGAATAGAACAGTTGCAATAGCTAGATATAAATAGTATTCCGTCAATATTGTAGATTAGCGGGGGATAAACCTATAGATGTCATATATCTTGCATCTATAAATCTTTGCATGCTAGTGATGTAGCCGTAAAATGAATAAGATATATAAATTACGTAAGAATGTTTTCTTGAGTAAATTGATTTATTTTTACTTACACTCTGCTGTATATTTATTGATTTCATTCTCGATATCGGGTATAATACCGTCGTTACCACGACATCGTTTAAGACGTTGGATGAGATCATTGCAGACATCATTGATTCTATCAGAATAGCATGTTACTTCATGTGGTCTCATCATTTTCTTGTCCATCACACTACGAAATTTTTTCCATTCTTCATCTTTTCTAAAATAAACATTTGCAAGCAGTAGGTATGAGAGTGGTGCTACTATCAGTTTATTGATAATAAAGATGCAGACATTAGGTTAGATAATTAATTTATAGTATGATAATAACTGGGTTGAGTTATTACGATAGTAATACTGTGGTATAAGATCGCGACTAATTTGGTGTAAATATTAAGTGGATAGTAAGCTATCTAATTTTAAGTAACGATATGCAGTCTAATATGTTTCAAAATGCGACAGCATTGAAGTTATCTTTAATCGGTAGTATGGTAATAACTAGATGAAGTTGCCGTGATAGTAATATCGTGGTAAATGGTCTCGACCGATTTGGTGCGAGTCAAATATTAACTGGATAGCTAGCTAACTAATTTTAAGTAACGATATTGAATCCAATATATATCATCATACAACGGCGTTAGTAAAGTTATCTTCCTGCTATTCCGTTATTATTATTATTCTACATACTGTATGTAGTCACTGTTATAAAGCAGAATGGATCAATCACATTATTATAATATTCAGTCTTTAGTATACTGTAGATCGCAAGGGGCAGTTTTCTAGCAGTACTGTAATATTACTTAGAATAAATAGCTGGTAAGTCCCGAAGAAGTGCGATGATGTAACACGATGT
>NW_002061122.1:0-10031 GCF_000150275.1 Trichoplax adhaerens
GGATTTCTATTACTTCTCGATGCTTACGTTCAATCTCTGCCATCAATTCCTCATTCGACATTTTTTCGGCTTCTTGCATGATAACTTTTACTGCTACTATTAACCATGTACCGAGATTTTTACCACTTTCCTGTGATAGCTTTATTGAAAGGTTATTAACCCTCTCTAGTTCTAAATAAGATATTACGGCGCCAAGTTTATTTTTATCTCGGCCCTGTGGATCAAAAAAGAATGTTATAAAATTCTCTGAAGAATCTTTCTTAACTATCCTTTTAATCAACAATATAGCCCAATGGGTCTTTTCAAATTTGATGGGTAGAATGGTAAAACGGACATTACTTCTCTGTGATAGCGTTACTAATTTCTTCATATTGCTAGAATGATTTTCAATGGAAATATCTGAACTCGTCAAAGAGATGGAATCATCTTCAAATTGAAAATCTACTGCGGACATTATATCTTTTAGTGCGCTATCGATGTGATTACTCGTATCTAAAGGCCTAGGATTATCTTTTATGTTAATATCCATTACTGGTAAGATATCATCTTGTTGATCATCGATATTGCATTTTGTATATAGCAAATATCCAATGTTATCAATGTCTAGCTGGTAGTTCATTTCATTTTCACTTGCCCTGTCCTCAGCTTGTATGCATTCTTCATCATGAATTTCTTCTCTGGTCGGCTCTAGTTCCTTCTTGTCATTAGCCTTACCACTTACAGTAATGGCTTTGATACATTGTTCCATCTCCGCTGTCACATGAGTAAGTAATAATGGTGATTTCGGTGGCATATCTATGAATTTTGTACAGTCATAAACAATAATCACTGCTTCCATAATGGCTGTTATTGATGCTGGAATCCATGTTTGATCAGATTTCCAGTCTTCCATATTGACTGATAATCTAACCAGATTATATGAATGGAAAAGTTCGCCAAGGATACTTTGGAGAAGACCGAAATCTGTTTCTATGATGCCCTCATCACGACCTTGATCTCCTTCACGCGAATGAATTACAAAGACATCGATTGATTCCTCTGATCCATTTTGAAGTATCACCATTGAAATATTATCCCTTGCATTAGTAAGTAAAGGCATAATAATAAAATGTTTGTTCAAGTTTAAATTTTCTATACGTAATCTATGGGGTTTTATTCTTTTCTTAAATTCTGAAGGGTTGCCAAGGTTAGTAGGCAACAAGACTGCGTACGTGTATAATTCTTCATAATCTGAAAAAATGGTTGAAACACTTAGTTGATGATCTAAGAAACGATGGTAATACTTTTCCCTAATTTTTGTATTTCTGATAACATCTTGTTTATTCATCATGCTGATTTTGACCAATTCATCTATTCTGTCCCTATACCTATCTCTTCCAAATACAGATGTAACTACCACGGCTTGAATGAAATCTATTATCCATGTTTCACAAGTGCAAAATTTATTTGGTTGTAAACGACCGGGGTCTAGATGGGAATTAAAAAAGTAAGCTCTTGTTTTTTGACTCCCTGAACCTTGCTTAATCACTGTTGTCATCCAATGGGTTTGCTTGAATTTGAGTAGAAAAATAAAAAAGTGTTTCCTTATTACCTCTTTGATACATCCTTGTATTTTACTAAATAAATTTTTGCATTCTTGTTCATCGTCGAGGTGGAATACTTTAACATCAAATTCATATGCAGGATCTATTCTATCTTGAAAACGTTTATTGTGCAATCGGGAGAGTATTTTATATCGCAAAGAATCCATTTCCGCCTAATTTGATCTTGACAGAGTTTACGAGTTCGTTTTTATAGGTATTACCTGTTCTTTGTTATTAATAACCGCAATTAAATTACGTCATATAGACATTAACATATAAAAGTCTAAAATTAATCAATTAGACCGTACATAAACGATAGATGACTATCGAAACTAAGTGGCTGGCCTACTCGTTCATTTGTTCAACAACAATGAGATAATATGTCTTTAAGACATCAGCTAGCTAATTTAGTTAGAAATGTAAAAATCAAGCTCATTTATTTGATTATATTTCCTTGCCTAATTTAATTGCGCTCGTCGTCATATTTTATTGTAGAGTAATATTGGATGAAAAAAACTAAGTAAATAACAACAATTGAAGTCCACATAAAATAAATTAGGAGAAAAACACCAGTTTATTATAACATTAGCAACAATCTTAGCAAAATATCTTAAAGGAGTAACAAAATACGGGCAGAACTACTGCCTCAACCAACCAAACTATATATTAATGAGATAACTCACCATTATCCTAGATTTTTCTTGTCTTCTCTGTCTTTAACTGCACTAAATTATCGAACTACGCCACCCTTTATATGCTTCGTAGAGCAGTTGTTAGTATCAGATTCTCCAATTATCATTCTAAAAGTTCTCCAAATTAAACTAGGAATCAAACTCAAATAATAAAGATAAATTATACCCTAGATTCCTGAAATTACTAAATTAGTATAATCGTAGTTTAGCTTAAAATTGTAGATTTCTACAGTATACACAAAGAAAGAACAACAATCTTAAATTGGAACCCAGAACAAACGTTTACTCGTTCATTTGTTCAACAATAACGAGATAATGCGCCTTCAAGACACCAATTAGCTAATTCAGTAAAAATGTAAAATCAAACACAGTTTACTTGTTTATGTTTTCTAGCATAATTAAATCGCGTTTGTCGTCATATATATTATACTATAATTATAGGAAAACAGTAGCTGTGTAGTGAATAATTAATTAATTAATTATTAACTGCGTGTCGAAGTGCAGTGGCTGGATTGCTGAGTATCTAAATTGTATTCATAAATAAAGCCATGCGATAGTTGGTTTAATGTTAGTGCGGCATCTTGAACTAATATACAAGTTTTACTGAATACAGTGCAAGATAACTACCAGTATTTACGAAAAAATTCAAGTAAGTCACCAGCGAAGCATAACCAGCCGGTAGTTAGCTAGTGATTATAGTCAAGAAGAAATTCTATAAGATAGGGGGCGTTTTCTCGTTCATGCCTTTAATTAAGAATATCTCGTAGCTGATCTCAGTATCCTTGACAATTGGAAAATTTTATATCTTATTACGATTTAGTTCTTACAAATCCCACGTAAGAACTTACTAAAGGTAGCTTAATGCGGATTACACGTGATCTATTTATAATATGAAATAGTGTTCTTAGCGGAACATGCTATTAAAAATATATGCATCAACTTCTTGCCGTTTAGTATTGAATATGCCGGCGCTGAGATACCTCAACTATCGGATTATCTGAGATAATTGCTATAAGGATTTAAAACCAGTTTAATAGCCGTAGGTTAAGTAATCAGGCTACTTTTATTCACTACTCAACAACGCATGACGCAATCAAATATTACGGATATCGCTCGCGATGTACGTAACTTTATGAATTCTTGATAGCCCGTGACTCGCGAAAGCTAAATTACAATATATCACAAATTACAATAAGGATAATTATTTGATACGAAATATCATGTTTACTTGAATATGTTAATTGTTATTACTGCACTACGCTGCCTAAAATATAGAGTTTAAGAAATTATTGTTGCTCACAGTGTTTCAGTATTAGAGTATAGGAAATGCTATGATTTGCTGTACTTACAAGCGTAATGAAATGAAAAATGTGAAGATCAAGCTATAAAACTTTAACAAACTTTGATTCTACTTTCGTTGCACTCTGTTCGACTTAACGAAACTTTGACACCAAATAAAATTTGGGGAAACAACCGAACAACAATTTATTAAATGAAATGGAGAGAAGTATAAACCGAGCAACCTTACAAATACTTAACTTTAAGTGTTAATAAAATAAGCGACAGACTTAAAACTGTCAACAACCAAACAACCTTTCAAAAAGAAGAATGTTTTAGCTTACGACAACTCGACCCCGAAGGCCTTCAAAATTCAACAAGTTCGTCAAAAGAATCTTCTTCTACTCTCTCTAAATTTTTTAATTGCACTATCATTTACAGGCTTCGCAGAGCCGTCAGAGGTATTTAAAACTAAATATTTCCTAACCAATCGCTCTTAAGATCCATTTTACAAAACTACTTTGCACCATTTAAGAAAACAAAAATAATTCAAAGTTCAGACACAATTTACCTTATGATTCCCTTACAAAACACTATAAAACCAACAAACTAACTATAAAATACTTCAAGCTTCACTTCTAACATAATTTTTATCATTAATACATTATAAAAGTCTAAAAATCAACCTTTAAACATCAAGATTTAGTCATAAAAATAACAGTCTAACTCTTAACAATCAACACAACCTCTGCCATTTGCCATCTTATTTACTATTTTCTTAACTAAACTTTCCTAATGTAACTTTCATATCACGTCATAAAATTCCAAAGTTTAAAATTTACAACAAAAAGTGCAAATTTCAAAAATCAACTCTTACAACATTTTCCAAAAATTATGTCGGACACAAATCCGACCGGTTTCGAAATCTAAATTCGAAAATCCGAATTTGATAAAAATCACATATCGCTAGTCAAAAGATTTTATATGACAACTACGACTACTTTCCTGACATTAGTATTGACAGTTGATGTTTTAGCATGAAGTAGCGCGGTAACTGGGCGATTACAACTTACATTACAGTACCTTACCGTCATGTAATAAATCCCCTTTCTCTATGGATAGGGTTTTGTTACTAACTCAAATTCATTTACAATTTGAATAGACTATCAAGCGCCCTTTCTTTAGATTAGGCGATTGCTCTTAAGTTATTTCTATAGTAATCTATATAATACCTTGTAAAATAATGAAGAAGAAAAGATGGCGACATCATGATTTGTTAGGGTAAAACTTAAATACACTATCACTTTCTAGGTATTTTCTAAAGTGCAATAATGATAGTTACATACTAAAAGCTATAAGGGACTCTGGTTTCAGTCCTTTACTACACAACTGTAGGAATTATATCAATATCACTCTTGTTTATTGGAAAATTAAAGCTATGAACGCTATTCGTAATGTGATACAGCTGCTAGCCGGAAGGCTTTGTGATAACGTCCATAATTTAGAGAAGATTATTTTTTATAAACAAGTTTATCCTTATATCTAATTACTTCATTAAGATGTGTCTGTTATTTCTTTGTTAGTAAAACGTTGATTTATGAGTACATTTATTGGTTTAAACCAGTTGATTTTGTGAGGTGATTGTGAATAGTGAGTTCACTGAATATAGCTGTTTTGTAGGTTGTAGTACAGCATGTCTATTGATTGTTAGCCTTTTAGAAGGGCATAGTAGTTCTTAGGCGTTATAGTAACAGTAACATATTCTTACTAGATCTTTCGACAGATTAAGGTAATAATCTGTACAAGCAACTCAGAGTAAGTGCTTTATGTTAGATAAGTAAATTTGTCAGGAAGTAGTCTGTGACACATAACCTAAAATCTGATTGGTAGAGTCTTTGAAGCAAATGTAATGAAATGAAAAGTGTAGAGATCAAGCTACAAAACTTTAACAAACTTTGATTCTACTTTCGTTGCACTCCGGTCGACTTAACTCTAATACTTTGACACCAAATAAAATTTGGGGAAATAACCGAACAACAATTTATTTCAAAACAAAAATGGAGAGAAGTATAAACCGAACAACCTTACAAATACTTAGCTTTAAGTATTATTAAAATAAATGGCAGACAAAAAAAAAACTGTCAACGACCAAACAACCTTTCAAAAAGAAGAACGTTTTAACTTACGACAATTCGACCCCGAAGGCCTTTTAAATTCAACAAGTTCTTCGAATAAAATCTTCTTCTACTGTCTCTCTAAATTTTCTAATTGCACTATCATTTATAGGCTTCGCAGAGCCGTCTGAGGTATTTAAAACTAAACATTTGCTAACCAATCGCTCTTAAGATCCGTTTTACAAAACTACTTTGCACCATTTAAGAAAACAAAAATCATTCAAAGTTCAGACACAATTTACCCTACGATTCCCTTACAAAACACTATAAAACTAACAAGCTAACTGTAAAAATACATCAAACTTCATTTCTAACATAATTTCTATCATTAATACACCATAAAAGTCTAAAAATCAACCTTTAAACATCAAGATTTAGTCATAAAAACAGCATTCTAATTACCTAATAATCAACACAACCTCTGCCAATTTCCATCTTATTTTCTATTTTCCTCACTAAATCTCCTAATGTGACTTCAAGTCACGTCATAAAATTCCAAAGTTTCAAATTCATAACAAAAAGTCCAAATCTCAAAAATCAACTCTTACGATATTTTTCACAAACAAAAATCCAAAAATTAAAACAGAAAAATTATAATCCAGACATAAATTAAAAATAAACCCGACCGGTCCCAGAATCCGAAAACTATATCGGACACAAATCCGGAAAAATTCGCTTTTTATAAAGATCACAGTAATCACTTATCAAAAAAATTTATATGACTACTACGACTACTTTTCTGACATTAGTATCGCTTAGTATTCGCGAGTATTGACAGTTGATGTTTTAGCGTCAGATTGTACTGTAACTGTACGAGTATAGACTACATTACAGTACTTTATCGTCATGTTATAAATCCCCTTTCTCTAAGGATAGGGTTTTGCTACTAAGTCAAATTTCTTTACGATTTGAATAGACGATCAAACGCCCTCTCTTTAGATTAAGCATTTGCTCTATAGGGCTACGTGTATAGTAATCTGTATAATACCTTGTAAAATAATGAAGAAGAAAAGATGGCGACATGATGATTTGGCAGGGTAAAACTTAAAGACACTATCACTTTGTAGGTATTTTGTATAGTAAAATAATACTAATTACATACTAAAAACTACAAAGGACCCTACTTTTAGTCCTTTTACTACACAAAGATATAATTTGTTTGTAACCTTTTTGCATCACTACGCATCGGCAATATAGGATACGATTATCATAAGAATCACAGTAAGGTTAACTTTATCGGTACAAAACACAATTTATTTCACCATCACCTAATCCAGAATCTAAATGCTAAGTACCGATAAAGATCAGTAGTATGGAAGGAATTAGAATTAATCACTTCAAAGTTTCATTCTACCGTTACAGTATATAAACTGCCAGGTAGAACTTTCCTTCATATAAAAGTCGCAATTTACAAATTAGCTAGAGATCTACGTGTATTAGAGCCTATTGCTTATTTTAGCAAAGTTTTACACCTTCTGGACATTATTAATTCCAATTTTGTGAGTATTACCACTAGGTTGATTGTAATGACTATGATCGGGTTAGTAGCTAATTATAATTGACAGAAAGCACTTGCGCTGGATTTCCGACGTATCCAGTTGTTACAGCATCTTGTTGCATAGGTACCTACAAGTTAATATAATCAATTCGAATATAGTTAGAAATAGATGACTAAATATGACTGAAAGAAAGTTAGCTATAAAATTGTTGACTTACCGGCATGATTGAAAGATTGGTATATCTACTGTTTAAAGTTTTCCTGGATACCTTGCAAAAGATAACTGCAACATGTATGCAATAGCAAAGAAGAAAACGTAAACCGCAGCAGCGAAGGCAGTACCAAAATAAGCTATTGCTGTGACTGCTTGAGCAGCCTGACCAATACTTTGGCCATTTTGAAATTGATGGACGATTGCGGTAGTCATCCCAACCAATATCATAATTGTTAAAACCAGCCCACCAATAGTGCTGTGATGATTATCTTAGCTATACTCGTATCTTATTGCATTATCTAATCTTTACTATTGACATATATGATGTGGTAGCTATTAAATATTATAAGTTACCTGTATAAGGTGATTTTAGAATTGTTAGCCATTTTTTAAACCACAAATTATCATTATAAAATGTTCCACTGCTATGATGCCGAAACTATTAAAGTTAATCAGAGTTAATAGTAGAGTAAAATAATGACTTTAGCTCACGTTACTCTAGAACTTACGATTTTTAGAAAGGTACTACCGTAATTAATCTACTATTACGCTAGTATTCAGCATTATGTAAATTCAGCGAATGAAGCTGTAAATCGATTTATTCTTGAACTTTTAGAGACTTGGTCAACATCTTAACGTAAAATTTCGTAATAAATTGGAAGAATTGTATCGGAAGAACTTTAATGAAATTCGCCATCAATTAAAATTAAATTTATACGGTATTATCTTGTAGTATAGTATTTCGAAATCCTTTATTGAAATAAATAGCCTTACATATTTTCACGTACTGAAATTAACAAATACTTTCATATTTTTAGCAATATTAGCACAGCAGCTAAAGCAGAATGATGATATCTTGCAAGTGATACAGGCATTGTAAGATCTCAATACCTAGACTATAAACGGAAAATTATGTAGTACTACGAGTAATATTTTATTAGATCTCGCAGCAAACTCCATTAAAATAACCTTATCAATATTTATGCATTATTTCTTGTAAATTAGAATAATTTTCTGCAGCTATAAAATTAGCATGATTTGATAAGCGTAGTAAAATTAAAGTGAAATTTTTGTGCATTTCCTTTTGCAAACAAACCACTTAATTTTAGCTTAACTGGTCTTTAAAAAACTTGATCGATTCTGTATAGCTATTTTCCATTTTCTAGTATTCCGATTATTAAATAAATGTATACATATATAGCCATTGCTTTGCCTACTCTATTCTAATTAAGGATATCATAATGTTAATAATATCTATCATTCTACCTGTTTAGATAATATTTTCTCCTTTTGGCTAAATCAAATTCTACTCTAATTACTTACAGAGGCTTTCAAGAAGATCTAGATTATGGTATTATAAACTACAATGACCATCTAGCTTATTTTTCATAATGCTAATTGATATTATTTGAATTTTATGAAATCATTACAATTAGGAAGAAATTTTAGAACTAAAGATACGAACTTTCATTCAGTAGTTTATACATTGTATCAAAAATATCTGGATTCTGAAATAGGTATCTGCTGATAACTGGAAGTTTTTATATTATTTACCATTCTGTTCTTACGTTTATCACATAAAGGCTGGCTGGAATAACTTAGTGCAGATTCTAATCAACTTATTTCATTATGGAATATTGTCTTAAAACATTTTATCTCGATGTCTATAAAATTACTTTGGAGACATATTTATACTTTAGTTAGGGCTTAAGTTAGCGTATACATAAACGTACAACATTTCTGTCAGTTACAATTGCTAAAATTAATATTTACATGGCAATATAGACCAATATATTACTGGCCAAGATAGGATGAATCATTGCTGCATATATTAAAATTTTCTTGTTAATTGGATATTCGTAGACTGTTTTAACTGGATTGATATGTATGCGAACTATACACTATTATTGTTTTATATTTCAGTTATTGCTTTTTAACTTACAAAATTATTGCATAAGCATGATCTGAGTATGTTGTTTAGTTTTCTAGTACTCAATAAAAGTTACCATGGTAGCGTAACTAAAACGATATGAAAAATAACAAGTCTTCAAATCCTCGTCCTTTGTATCTACTATATGTTTGTAATAATCTGCCCTATGAAAGTACCGTATAGAATTACTTTGGATTCAAATTTACTTTACAATATTTTAGTCATGATTAGCTTTAATTAACATACAAGGTAGTAAATGAGCCACCCTCAACATGCCTAGATAGATTAAATTACAAATTATTTCTGGTGTAGGCATCCAATAAATGACAAGCAGAATTCCACTTCACTACAATTGAGACATTTATATCAGAAATATTGAGAAAATTTTTTAATTAACTACAACTGTAGCAGTACTGATTTGAACGCGCTTAATTTATTGGAGGAAATACCTTTAATCTTCATCTATAAACGGATAAATGGACTGCGATGAAAGCATGCTATAAGTATAATCATTAGAATTTAAGGTATTAATTAATACGAAGAGACTATCAAATAGTGCTGTAGCCAATCAAACTATCAAAAT
This sequence comes from Trichoplax adhaerens, assembly GCF_000150275.1. Classification (NCBI taxonomy): domain Eukaryota; kingdom Metazoa; phylum Placozoa; class Uniplacotomia; order Trichoplacea; family Trichoplacidae; genus Trichoplax; species Trichoplax adhaerens. The sequence continues at coordinate 9,953 of NW_002061122.1, forward strand.
TACAAATTCAAATTACCCACAATCACTGAAGGAAGGAGCATTCCGTAAGAACTGAATTTCTTAACAATTTCTTTGACTT
>NW_002061121.1:0-3136 GCF_000150275.1 Trichoplax adhaerens
TATCTCTTGCATCATATCATCAACTATATTATGCTCTATTTTGATATAGGATAAGATTGGTCTATGAGATCAAGGTAGAAGCTGTATGCCAGTAAAAAGTTGGCCCAAGTCAGGGCCTAGTGGTGATAAAGCTGTCCATCAGTATCATCGATAAGTAGCATACTGCTGTCGATCGAGGTAGTCCAATACACTAATCGTATAAAGGTATTTGTATGGAGATGGATATATCATATGACAGTGAACGAGTTCAGTTCTGCAGTCTACATGTTATTTTCGCTTGAAAAAAATGTGAGGAGTAAGAAAGTTGATTGAACGACAGTTAATATCATGGTCATAAGAAAAGTGAAGATAGTGTAATCCTAACACAGCAGCAATCCTATGTTATTGGACTACCAATAGTGGATTGCAACTAACGATCAGAGCAGAGAACGAGTTCAGTTCTGCAGTCTACATGTTAATTTCGCCTGAAAAAAAATGTGAGGAGTACGAAAGCTGATTGAACTACAGTTAATATCATGGTCATAAGAAAAGTGAAGATAGTGTAATCCTAACACAGCAGCAATCCTATTTTATTGGACTACCAATAGTGGATTGCAACCAACGATCGACTAAGATATTCGCGTACTAGCGGTGTAGTACTCAGTCGTAGTCATTACTATAATACAAGACCTGCTAACATGCTTTCGATTCAATACAAAAATATAGCCTGTCATTAAGCACAACTATCAAGGCGATAACATTGAGTTATTAGACAAATCAATCTATTCCTATATTAACTACATCTACACAGATAGAAAATAAAGATATTGGCAATATTCATGTTGTAAAATGAGTAAGTTGTTGTTCCAAATGAAGACTGCGGGACAAGGCAGCTCATTGGAACAACAGTAGGACAATGTGCATAAAGGAAAAGAGGTCGATTAATGATTGCTATTCAATCCTTGCTCAAGAATTGGCAATCATCACACCATCTATCATTCAATCAACATATCATCATTCCCAAAATAGTGTAATACGATAGTATTGACGCTAAAATTATCGAGAAATTTTACCTGAACGCCATTAGGTTGCTTAATTGCCATCATCAAGCTACATAACAAGAGACATTAGGCTCGTAATCATGAGCGTAGAGGGTAGCTAATGTATAAGGNGAAAACTTTTGATTGCGTACGCTACAGTATGGAGAAAAAAAAGACAGCCAGCCAGTGGCAGTAGCAGAGGTTGCGCAGTCGCAGTGGAAATAGACTAATTTCCAAGTTTCAATGACTGTCGTATTCAATTCTCATACTGTCCACTACTAAGCTACTCAGTCATGTATTAGCAACCAAACAACAGACTAGACTAGGATAAAAGGAAACGAGAGCTTGCAAATGTAGATGAATGCTTGAATACCCCATAGTTGAGCGTCTCATTATTACTAGTTAGAGTGGTGCGCGGTCAATTAAACGCTACAGTGCTGTAGCCTGTAGTACTACAGTACTGTACACTGTGTACAGGTATGAGCCACTTTTCTTTCTTCAAGGTGCTATTCGCCAATATAAATTGTAGTAAAGCTGCACAATTTGAGGAAAATTATATATATATATATATACAGATAGATACTAACGTAACTGTTCCAGATCTTACTGTAATCAGAAATTCAGTACTGTCTGTACTGCTGTCTTTATTATTGTACTTTTTGAGCGTCTCGTTATTATTAGTTAGAGTGGTGCGCGGTCAATTACGTTACAGTGCCGTAGCCTGTAGTACTACAGTACTGTACACTGTGTACAGGTATGAGCCACTTTTCTTTCTTCAAGGTGCTATTCGCCAATATAAATTGTAGTAAAGCTGCACAATTTGCCGAAAATTATACATATATATATATATACAGATAGATACTAACGTAACTGTTCCAGATCTTACTGTAATCAGAAATTCAGTACTGTCTATACTGCTGTCTTTATTATTGTACTTTTTGAGCGTCTCGTTATTATTAGTTAGAGTGGTGCGCGGTCAATTACGTTACAGTGCCGTAGCCTGTAGTACTACAGTACAGTACAGTACTGTACACTGTGTACAGGTATGAGCCACTTTTCTTTCTTCAAGGTGCTATTCGCCAATATAAATTGTAGTAAAGCTGCACAATTTGAGGAAAATTATATATATATATATGTTTATATATATATACAGATAGATACTAACGTAACTGTTCAAGATCTTACTGCAACCAGAAATTCAGTACTGTCGGTACTGCTGTCTTTATTATTGTACTTAAACAGCTATAACTGACTGACGGTAGAAAAATCGGAAAAATCGACAAAAAAAAGGTGCGCACCATTCTACGGAACGGAATCACCAATTAAAAAAAAGGCAAATCAGATTTATCTTTCAGTACAACTCGCGTAGGGTACAGTGTCTGTGCTCTATCATGGACTATTGTACTAAATACTTACAAGTATTGGGGGTCTAGGACAATTGACCGCTGTACAATGTAGTAATGTAGTCTAGGATAGAAACAGTATCAATATAGATTTGATATTGTGAGGATGAATTGAATACTTTGCAGCGTTCAATCCTTGACACTGTAAAATTAATTGAATGCAGTAAAGTATCTGTTTCGATATTACCAGGGTAGATTAAATACTTTACAGCATTCAATCCTATACAGCGTCAAATTAATTTAATTTAATACGGTAAATTGTCTGCAGTAAATTATTCGGGTTTCGTCCATGACGATGTTAGTCTCCGAGCTGCAACCTTGGTGATACAGTGTATTGTACAGTATGTACTGTACACTGTACACTGTACAGTACACATTCTTCTCGGTAGTGACTTTTTACGGAACTGTGTATTGAAGTATAGTACGCATGCACAATGTTTCAATGCATGATCGCCATGACAACCATTTCGTTTGTATACTACTGTGTACGACTACCGATAAGCTGACTTTAAAATTCTAGTCATTTCTCAAGAATATTTTAACTACAGTAACGCTTAAGCTGCAGCAAATTCCTGATTAACGGTTACATTGCCCCCATCGTAACGTAGACACTTATTTCTTGTAATTAATATACAATTATATATCTGTAAACCATGTCTGACATATCCGAAGAATATGAAGAGGAAGATCAAGGCCCAAATTTGGGGGTAAGAA
>NW_002061121.1:6421-10149 GCF_000150275.1 Trichoplax adhaerens
ATCTGGTAGTCCTAGGCCAATGGTCAATATATACTGTAAGGGTAAATACTTTACTAGACAGGACCGTTTGAGTGGAATTGATTCATTAATTGATTCATGATTATAGAATACACAATAACTACTGCTGCAGCGCGAGTTATGAGCCTATTGGCTGCAAAGTAACAGTGCTAGATGTTGTAATTCACATACTACATCTATGCAGTAAATATTAAACCACTGTTTCAGCTTGACTTGTATACTGACTGAACGGAGCGTACACGTACCAGTGACGGATGGTTCGAAATTTCAAAGAAATAAAATAACTCCATAATGCAGTCAAGATTATCGAAAAAAATATCAAGTGCCAATGGCTCAAGGTTGTAGAGATCTGTCATGGTAAAAATTTAGCCAAATTTAAAGTAAATACCTTCAAAATTGAAAGACCTAATTAAGGGCTACACTATGGCTGAGCATTCGAGCAGTTTTCAACCGGTATCTACTGTCTGTTGTTATATAAGATGGAATATAATAAATAAATACTGTGGATGTTATCAATATAACCACGGTACAGATGTACGCTTGTACAGTGTACACATGCTAGCTGCCTACGTGTAAATTATACAGTATAGTATAGATAGATTGATATTCTGTTATGTCAGGTAGTAGCCTCCTCCTGCGTGTCTCTTTAACGTTCTACCTATGTGCGTTGATTCTCAATCTACAAATAAATCCACTCTTCATCCTCTCATCGTCTTTAATATCAAATATTGTGTATTTCAAGAAATCATCTTACATACTGTACTGTATGTTAGCGGGACGTTTGCAATCTACTTACTGTTTCGCAAACGTTCGCTAACATAGTGTCATAGGGCTCACCAAGCCCATGAAATGGTGGTGGCAAAATGATTGCAGGTAGCGCATCAAGAACAATATTAGACTACTATAGTCAATTTGGAAAATTACTATAGTAGCTGGTATCGGAAGGCTTTGTAGATTACTGTAGAAGACCGGTTTATTAAATGGTTGCATCGACTTGTATTATACAGTACTGTACAGTACATATGTAGTTCAATACGGCACGTATTCGTAGTGACAAGAATCCATTCTTGAACTAATCTACACTCTACAGGCTTGGTTGTTAATGTAAAAGCACAAGACTGATGGCTTGTGTTTGCGGATGGGTGTGGTGCTGTTAATACTGTACCATGCTTCTGACATGGACTACAGATGTGAACTTGTCACTATTTTAGTCCAGTTTTTCTTTCTTTCTTGATTTAGTTCACCGACTGAAAAGTACAAGCACTGTATGAGCAAGTCGTGTAACGTATACAGTAGATCTGCGCAGTCCGAATCAGTCGAGGTGTCACTTTTCTAGATCTAACCTGTTTACGCTATACTATTTACCTGTCAACAAGCTCAGAGATCGCTATGTAAATGAGCGCATCTCTTGCTAACGGTAGTATTATACCTCGTCTCTTCTCTTGTTATCTCTCTGTCTTTCTTTATTAATAAACATAGTTTTCTTGACTGTGAGTTGTACGTCTCTGCAAGTCTGCATACAACAGAATATATTACACAGTGTACAGTGTACAGTACACTCTAAATGGAACATTCTACTGTACAGTACATACTGTACTGTGGGAAATGAGCGCATCTCTTGCTAACGGTAGTATTATACCTCGTCTCTCTCTTGTTATCCTCTCTGTCTTTCTTTAATAAACATAGTTTTCTCGACTGTGAGTTGTACAATGTACAGTACGTCTCTGCATACTGTACAACAGAATATACTGTACTGTATTACACAGTGTACAGTACAGTACAGTACAGTACAGTACACTCTAAATGGAACATTCTACAGTACATACTGTACTGTACTGTGGGAAATGAGCGCATCTCTTGCTAACGGTAGTATTACTGTACAGTCTTTCTTTAATAAACATAGTTTTCTCGACTGTGAGTTGTACAATGTACAGTACGTCTCTGCATACTGTACAGTACAGTACAGTACAACAGAATATACTGTACTGTATTACACAGTGTACAGTACAGTACAGTACAGTACAGTACACTCTAAATGGAACATTCTACAGTACATACTGTACTGTACTGTGGGAAATGAGCGCATCTCTTGCTAACGGTAGTATTATACCTCGTCTCTCTCTTGTTATCCTCTCTGTCTTTCTTTAATAAACATAGTTTTCTTGACTGTGAGTTGTACGTCTCTGCATACAACAGAATATATTACACAGTGTACAGTGTACAGTACACTCTAAATGGAACATTCTACTGTACAGTACATACTGTACTGTGGGAAATGAGCGCATCTCTCGCTAACGGTAGTATTACTGTACAGTATACCTCGTCTCTCCCTTGTTATCCTCTCTGTCTTTCTTTAATAAACATAGTTTTCTTGACTGTGAGTTGTACGTCTCTGCATACAACAGAATATATTACACAGTGTACAGTGTACAGTACACTCTAAATGGAACATTCTACTGTACAGTACATACTGTACTGTGGGAAATGAGCGCATCTCTCGCTAACGGTAGTATTACTGTACAGTATACCTCGTCTCTCCCTTGTTATCCTCTCTGTCTTTCTTTAATAAACATAGTTTTCTTGACTGCGAGTTGTACGTCTCTGCATACAACAGAATATACTACACAGTGTACAGTGTACAGTGTACAGTACACTCTAAATGGAACATTCTACTGTACAGTACATACTGTAGGAATGAGTCATACTGAGTCATAGTGTACATACACTGTGCAGTACACAGTACAACACAGCAAGTCGTGAGTCATACAGTACACTACACTACAGTACAGTGACTATGGTCTGTACTGTACGGTACTGTACTCTACTCTACAGTACAGTGTACAATACGTGACTGGAACAATGAGGTTTGTACTGTACACTGTACACTCTACAAGCGGTACGTGCAACAGACTGCGCTGACTGGAAATCGCAAGAACAAGTTTTGTATGACAAAAATCATCAATAAACGACTTGCAGTTAGACCGGACAGTTGCAGTAACCGCCGATCCTATAGTAATAGCAAGGCGTAGAGACGTTTTCATCCATGATCGGTTTTTGAATTTTCTCCCTATTTTTATTTTGCGTGGTGCTAGTAGTTGAAAAGAAATTGGCGTTATAGGAAACATCTAAATCGCAAGTGTCATCCTCTATCGGTAAGTAAGTCAAGAGAATTAATTTTACTTTCTGATTAGCCATCATCCATGTCCATGTTGGATTAGTGCGGCGGCATCATGCACTTTGATGTGCTGACCGTACTCCCATACTGGGCGGTTGATTTTAGCCCACCATGGTATCGTCGAGAGAGGGTTCCGTTAACGCGCTAACCCCTCTCCTAGTCACCATGGTACACCGGTACTGGACCAGTGCGGGGCAAGGGATGCCATCGGGAAGATGGAATAGCTTGCTTGCAATCGAATTTTTTCATACCAAATATTCTTGCCTTGAGAATACTTGTAGCCTTGATTTCTACGTTAGGCTAGACAGTACTATATAGCGATGGCCTTGGAGTCGGTAGGCTTCCACGGTCGAAGGATTGATGAGTTGATCATTGGCAGCGTTATCCAGCGATAATAATTGATCAAGCATGATCGACGCTAGCCTATCGATGAATCAGGGCTGCAAGTTTGATTTTGGTCACAACATTTTTTTTTTCATGACTGGATGTTTTACGATAATGATATCAGAACTTACCATCATGTTAACATTACCAC
>NW_002061120.1:0-3501 GCF_000150275.1 Trichoplax adhaerens
GGATAAAGTTGCAAAGATACTAGATTATACCAAATCATGGTAAAAAATTGTATGAGATGGTAAATGATTGCAATTGGGAAATAGCCAAGTATTAAATAAGTATTTCCGACGGGCTTACCAACGATCAAACTAGATATGGGCATAAATCTTGATGCTACTTGTAACCTGTAATCACGGACACACGAGAAAAAGAGATTACGATATGTTTCCAATTTCCTAGTGTACAACATGCTACTGTATTCATGTCATTTGCTGTCAAAAGGTATATCAACGAAAGTTTATGTTGGAAAGAGATCAATTTTTGAATAAAGAATTTTATGCGAATAAACAAATAGTAAAAAGTAGGATTGCTAGAGTAATTATTTTATTATCCCTTAAATAATCCATAATTCAGTACTGTATGATTGATTGCCAATTTTTTATTGGTAACTGCTGTGTAGCACAATGCATCCTGTGCGAAAGTGAATAAAATATATGATGTAAAAAAGCTTGGCTTACCATCCTCCAGGTGCTGCACATAGATCTACCAAGACTCGTGAAGTTTCTAAAAACTGAAATTTCCGGTTTAATTGGATTAACTTGAAAGCTGAGCGAGCACGATAACCTGCAAGATCAAGATACCGAAATTTATCATCAAGCTTTAGTTAATTATTTGATGTACTGTACACTGTCGTAATAATTACTGGTTCTATCTTACCGTAAATAATCAATTGGCATTACACTAATTCATAAATAACTGACTTATTCGCCTATCATTTTTCGCAATTTTTGTGTTCTGCAAGTGCATAAGTTGGAACACTGAATAGTCTACCTAATTATAATACTACAGTAGGGATGAAATAGAATGTTGGTAACATCATACCGGTTTCTTTGGCTAATTTATAAAATTTATCCTTCCTTTTCTTGCCGACTTTTACTTTTTTACCCATTTGCAACGTTTACTGGCGTCGAATAGCTCGAAATAATAACTTACTACCTACTAGGAAAAGTCTGCAATATCAGCTACCCTTTTAATCCACAGAGTTGTGGAACTTTTACACCATTGATTTTGATAGCAGTAAAATACTTGAGCGAGTTGACTATGGATTCAGTTGGCAGTGTAGAGGTCACATGGCAGACGGATGAAACGACTTGCTTACGTAATTTCCAACTACTGGCAGGGTACGGTATACTCAGTGTGCAGTACCGGTCCAGTGTCATTGCTCTGTACAGTACTGTACAGTGTAGTATAGTGCTATCATGGACTGCTAAAAGAAGACCTGGACTGATCACTCTCTCAGACAGACAAACGGACGTTTCTTACTCAATGAAGCCACAAATATCGCAAAATGGCTACTTAGTATGGATCTTGCGTGCCTGCTTTCTAAATCACTGGTACTAATTCTAATAACATTGATGATCTTACATAACTACCTCCAAGCGGAATGGAGTAATAGATAATAAGATTTGGCGTAACGTTACTTAATTTAGAAAAAATCAGTCAATTCAAAATCGATTATCTGCATACTAAAGTAGCGTTATAACGAAGTGTTTGACACAATACAATGTTTTGACGAGAAGAGGCCGAAAATGTCTGTCCATCCAAGGGTGATTCGTCCAGATCTTCTTTTATTGCTGAAGTACAGTACAGTACACTATACTGTACAGTATCTTTAACTGGAGCAAGTTTGTTAGTGTTTGACTGTATATTTGTAAGCGATCATGGAGTACTGTACATTAGTGTACTGTACAATGTACAATTATTGTACAGTACATGTTGTAAGAACTTGTACAGTACAGTACAGTATACTGTACAGTACTGTACTACACTGTATACAGTATGTACTGTAGGGCAATTTGAGCCAACGAGCATTTCATGGAGGGTAGGCAGGGACTACTCAAGTAAAAATATTGACCCTTTTTCCGCCAAACTGTCCTCTCATCTCCCCGTAGATTATTTAGTAAGAGAGAGAAAAAGGAGACGTTGGAAAAAGGGGGTAATATCCCCTATAATATTTTACTTGAGTAGTCCGCGATAGAGGTTAGAGGTTTTTCTTGCCTCTACGGTATGGTTTCAGTACATAACTGGTTGACGGTACGCTTGAGTGTATTGTACTGTACTGTAAGTCTGTAACTGTACACTGTACAGTACAGTGTACGTTACGTCGTAGTATCATTGTACAATGTACAGTACTGTACAGTACAGTACGTGTACTGTATCCCTGACTGTATTAACTATACTGTAGAGCCACGACTCGAAGTCGACTCTGAGTCGGACCAATCGACTCAGGAGCCGAATGGCTCTGGCTCAAAGACACAGCAGTGGTCCGACTCAAAATGCGCGACTCGGCTCGACTCATCAGCCGAGTCGAGTCGAGTCGAGTCGAGTCGACCGTGGCCGATCACTAGCTAAATGAACATCAGGTACAATCTACAGGTTTTATATGAAATGTCATACTAAATCACATAAATACGTTAACATTAAGCGGTTCGTTCGGTTCGAACCGCGGTTTTCAAGTATTCGAACCTGAACCGAACGGGCACAACGACTCTAGAGAACCGAACCGGATAAACTGACGGTTCATATGCGGTTCGAACCGAACCTCTGACAGGTCTAGTCACGTTCAATGTAAGGATTCGGGCATTCTATAGAATGCCCGGACAATCTATAGAATGCCCGACACTCCGGGCAATGTACGAGAAAACTTCTACAGTACATTTCTTTGTAATAAAAACTAATAAGACAATACAGTATTATGGACGTTTGGCGATGGTGTTTAGTACTGTCTAGTATACAGACAGAATTGGGCGAACAGCAGCTATACATGTAGTCATAGTACTCAATCAGCACTAGAATATCCCATCCAACACTATTACATAACCTTCATCCGTAGTTTTCTTTATATTCGATCTCACACTGTCCTGGCCTTTCCAAAATGCTCAGAATATGGCAATACAGTACAGTACTGTACTGTACTGTACTGTACTGTAGGTACCGACTACCGAGACATGTTTAGTACTGTAGAGTACTGTAGTGTACACTGTAGAATAGAAGGGTCTCTACAGTACTACAGTATACTGTATATTGCTATACTGTACTGTACATAATGTCTGTCGATAAGCGAACACGGTTTATCACACTATGAGACAGAATAGCTATGTGAAGAGTAGGGAGTAGGGACTATTAAGAGAGAGGGAGAAGGAGTTAAGACGATGACTACTACTACTAATAGTACAGTATATGGAAATACAGTTGAAGTTTTCAAGTTTTCAATTGAAACTGCAACTCTCATACAGTACAGTACAGTACAGTATGCTACTGCAATCTACAGTTCAATGTACTGTACGCGACAGCCAGACTACAGTGTAAAGTATCCTGGACAAATCTTACTGGTAAGATTTAGGTAGGCGATCACTGTCAGATAGACCTGAGTGTCAGATGACAGCACTGCACATTGTCACGCACTGTACAGTACGTGTATAAAAACACACAGCGACATTATACTGTACTGTCGTGTACCT